>NC_064817.1:82434372-82623389 GCF_023721935.1 Panthera uncia
CAGATTTCAAGATATAATACAAAATTATATTAATCAAAACAGTATGATACGGACTCAAAATGAGGCAGATAGACCTGTAGAACAGGATACCAATCCCAGAAATAAAGACACACCTGTATAGCCAATTCATCTAGGACAAAAGAGGCAAGACAATATCATGGGAAAAAGGACAGTCTCTTCAACAAATGGTGTGGGAAACTTATCCTCTAAATGCAAAAGAATGAAACTGGAATGCTTTTTCACACCATACACAAAAATAAACTCAATATGAATTCAAGACTTAAATATGAGACATGAAACCATAAACTCCTAAAAACCCAGTAATTTCCTGGAGATTGGACATAGCAAAATATTTATGGATACATCTCTTCAAGTAAGGAAACAAAAGGGAAAGTAAACTATTGAGACTACACTGAACTAAAAAGCCTTTCAATAAAGGCAATCTAGTAAATGGGAGAAGATATTTGCAAATGATATATCCAATAAAATGTTAGTATCCAAAATATACAAAGAAATTATACAACTCAACACACACACACACACACACACACACACAATTTGATTTAAAAAAACAGGCAGAGACCTCTGAATAGGTATTTTTCCAAAGAAAACATACAGATGGCCAACAGATACCTGAAAAGATACTCAACATCACTAATCATGAGGAAAATGCAAATGAAAGCTGCAAGGAGATATCACCTCACACCAGTCAGAATAACTAGTGTCAAAAAGACAAGAAATAACAAGTTTTGGCAAGGACGTGAAGAAAAGGGAACTCTCATGTACTGTTGGTGGAATGTCAATTGGTGCAACCAATTGTTGGTAGAAGACAGAATGGAGGTTCCTCAAAAAATTAAAAATAGAAATATCATATAATCCAATAATTCCACTACTGGATGTTTTCCTAAAGAAAACAAAAACACTAATTTGAGTAAATATGTACCCCTCTGTTTATTGTAGTGTTATTTATAGTAGTGAAGATATGGAAGCAATCCAAATTTCCATTGGTAGATAAATGGATAAAGAAGATATATAATCGTATATATCATATATTTAATATAGATTACATATATAAACTTCCAGGTATAAAATAAATAATTCATGGGGATAAAATTATAGCATAGAGAATATAGTCAATAATATCATTATAATGTATGCTGACAGATGGTGGCTACACTTACAGTGAGAATTGAATAGTTATAGAGTTGCTGAAACAACGTATTGTACACATGAGACTAATAAAACATTGTATGTCAGTTACATTTCAGTAAAAAAAAAACAACTGAATGGGCTCTGGCCCTGGAACAGTTCCTTACTGGAAGATAAAAGTCCTTAACAGCCTGTGCTGGGGTTATCTATTTGTGAGGGAATGTCTTTCCCTGTTCTGTGCTTGAAGTATATTTCATTGCTCTGCTAATGTGGTGCATCAATGACCTTCAGCCACTCTCCCAGCTGTCTTTATTTCAGACTCCACAATGGAGGGATTACTTCCACAATGGCACCAAGTAAGGTGCATGCAGTCACACCCCAAGTGGGCTGCAGAATTAATCCCCTGGCTATGGGGGACTTGTGCATTACAAGGGGTTGGATCTTGTGCACACTATCTCTCCTCTTTCTTTAAGTAAATGCTATGCCACGTGATCCTGATGTATATGTGTTATCTGTTCTCAGCAACATTGAATCATATAGTGGTTTCTTCCCCACATGACACTTAACCTGAATTTTAACCTTGGCCACTCTGATGTTATATTCTATCTTGCAGCACAGCCCAACCACCCAGTTAACAGCAAAAAGGTAATACATCATATTCATAGAGAATAAAAGTTTCATAATTATCTCAAAAGATGCAGAAAAAATATTTCACGAAAATCCAACAGCTTTTTATAATAATCACACTCAACAAAGGAATAGAAGAAAAATCCCTTACTTGTTAAAGGCATCTATGAAATCCCCACAGCTGTTATTATATTTAATGGTGAAAGACTGAAAGCTTTTCCCCTAAATTCAGGAACAGAAGATGATGCCTGCTCTTACTACTTCTATTCAACATTATACTGAAGGTTCTAGACAGAGAAATTAGACAAGAAAAGGAAAAAATATGTAGATTGGAAAAGAAGTAAAATTATTTCTATTTTCAGAAGGCATAATATAATATATAGCATTCCTTAAAGAATCTATACAAAAAATTATTAGAGCTAATAAATCAATTCATCAAGGTTGCAGGATACAAAATCAACATATAAAAATCAATTGTTTCTTTATATTAACAATAAACAATGCAATAATGAAATTAAGACATAAATTATATATATAGTAATATAGAAGAACAAAATACTTAGGAATAAATTAACAATCCAATGTCCATCAACTGATGGATAAATAAAATGCAGTATATTTGTATATTTGTAATGTGGGATATTATTCAGCCATGAAAAGAAGGAAGTACTGATAAATGCTACAACATGTATGAGCTATGGAAATACTATGCTAAATGAAAGAATCTAGTCATGAAATGTCATGTATTGTGTGTTTCAATTTATATGAAATATCCTGAAAAACAAATTACTGGAGACAGAAAACATATTAATGGTTGCATGGGTCTGAGCCTGGGGTTGGGAATGTGAATTGCCTGCAAATGGGCACAGAGTATTTTTTGAGGTATCAGAAATGTTCTAAACTTGAATAGAATGTATAGATTGTGATGATGATTTCATAACTATTTAACTTTAATATAAAGTCATTGAATTGTATATTTAAAACAGGTTTATGTTGTATTAATTATACCTCAATAAATATATTAAAATGATCTCTACTAATAGTGTTTTGTATACTGTTGTTTTATGAAGTAATCTATGAGTCAATTGGAGATTTGGTGGAAGGAAAATTTCATTTTCCCGTATTACTCACTCTCCTTCCTCATTAGAGCCATCTCAATATTCAGATTCTAACACATTTTTTTTAATGTTTAATTTATTTTTGAGAGAGAGAGAAAGACAGAGAGAGAGATAATGAGCAGTGGAGGGGCAGAGAAAGAGGGGAACAGAAAATCCAAGGCAGGTTATACATTAACAAGAGAGAGCCTGATGGAGGGCTCAGACCCATGAACTGTGATATCACAGCCTGAGCCGAAGTGGGATGCTTAACCAACTGAGCCAACCAGGCGTCCCTAACATATTCTGTTTTATCTCATTCATTTAGTTTTAGAATTGTGAGTCAAGTGTGAGCCACTTAGCTGTGTTACAAGGCTATGATTTTGACGGTAAATTTAAGGTACTATAAATAATATCTTAATCTTGTGTACCAGATAATCTGGAGCTCTTGAGTGTTTGTACTGGATCTGGGGATTATTTGAGATCCTTTTCAGCACAAGCACCTGTTATTTCATGTTCTAAGGTAGCCCTGAACAGAGATTGAAACAGGTTTGGTTTGTCTGATGGGAAAACTAGAATGATTATCTTTTTTGTCCACTTTAACCCACTGTGTTAATTTTTTTTTTTTACTAAAATGGTCATTATTTGAGATTGGCTTTATAGCTTCTCTTATTTTATTCATTTATTGTATTTGATTCTGAGAATGAAGTTGTATGTCTCACTTTCCGCAGAAAGCTAATGTCAAGCTGATTGCTCTACTAATATTCTTGTTAAATGACAACTTTGAAAGGTTATTTAATAGCTGGAGGTATAAATAGATTTAGGAATATTTGGAGACAGGAAAGGTGGCATACCTACATCCATAACAGCCCTGTTGGGGAGTTACCACTACTGTGACTGTATGTATGTATGTTGTATATCTGTCTATGTTTGGGAAGGTGATATATTTTATTGAAGAAGCTATGTCTGAGAACTCTATTATGTGGGGTAAATTGTTATCTCCTTGTCAGTGAGGCTGGAAGTAGCTGAGTCACCAGTTATTCATTTACTTCCCTTGTTTCTGTGTCCTAAAATAGCCTGACAAATGTATAGGGAAAGCCTAGCTATTTCCCTATACAGTTGTCAGGCTATTTGTTGATGGACATAGAACAAAATTTGGAAAATTAGAAAGAATAAAGTTTTCCAGTCTTTTAAGAAAACTGATGTTAATTTCATGCATTTATAAATTTTTGTAGCATTTTTAAATTTTAACATTATGTATTAAAGATTCCCCTGCTAAAATGGATATTACTTATTAGGAAAAAATTAGAATTTAGTGAAGTCCTAAAATCTCTTTAAATTTTTCTATGTTGACTACCTAGTTAATTATCAAAATTTCCTTTTAGTTATAGAAGGCAATTCTAATATTTATGTCATATCAGTAAGGTGCCAGATTAGCCAAAATACTTTTATTACACAGTACCAGTAGGAACTTTCCTTTTGTTGTAATAAGAAAATTATCCTTTATATTTATTTTTTGGAAATTTCAAGGACCTTGAAATTTTAACAAGCTACGTCATAAAAGAAGCTGCAAGGTAACAGCTTGAAATTTCAGTGGGGAAGTTTGAAATAAAAATGAAAAATAAATCAGTTTCCCCATGGGTGTTGGTGTTCATGAGGGTTATTTTAAGAAACATGCCCTTATTTAGAGAGAACCCTATATCTAGGGTTTCTTTTCCTTTGGGTATATGTTAACTAACCACCTGGGGAGGTATTATCAGAATATAGATTCCAAATTAATACTTTTGTAAGTCACGCCTGTTTGTTGAATACTGGAAAATTATTTTTTGTTCAGTGATTTTGTTTTCAGCCTAAAAGAAATGGTGAAAAACAAATCATTATTTCTGTTAATATTAAATTGTTGGGAATTAAAAACTCTTCATTTGTACATTTTATTTCTTGATGATCCTTAGAAAAGTTTAATTTGTTTGGCGTATATTTAGAAAGATTGGGGCACCTGGGTAGCTCAGGCAATTGAGTATCCGACTCTAGATTTCAGCTCAGGTCACGATCTCATGGTTTGTGAGATCGAGCCCCACATTGAGTTATGCACTGACTGCGTGGAGCCTGCTTGGGATTCTCTCTTTCTGTTCCTCCCCCACTCTCTCAGTTTGTCTATCTCAAAATAAATAAATAAACTTAAAAACAGAAAGAATAATTATTTGTTCTTTGTGTCAATTTTATTGTGGATAGGAAAGTGTTGTTCAGACAATGCACATTTCAAAGTGCCTGTCTTCTAGGCTGGTACTTGGCAGGGTCCTGAGGGGATAACCTCTGACCCTTTGGAATATTCTACCTGGCAAGTTTACTTTTGTATGTATGAGTTTTGGGGCCATGCTGTACCTATTTGAACAGTTAAAATTTCCTCTAACAATGTGATTTATTCTGAATGCCTATTTTTTGCTCTGGAGGATGGACTGGAATCTGAGTCAGTCCATACCTATGTGACTGACCTCCAGTAAAATCCTCTAAGGCTCAATTGAACTTCCTGGGTTGGCACACATTATTTCTGGTAGAGTTATGTGTGTTTCTACGTGGTTTCCCTGAGAAGGGACTCTTGGAAGCTTGCACCTGGTTTCTCCTGTACTTTTCTCCATGTGTATTTTCCCTTTGATGATTTTAATCTGTTTTCTTTCACTGAAGTAAACTATAACCATGAGTACAAGGGCTTTGTGAATTATTTTTTATTGAAATATAATTAACATAGACTGTTATATTAGCTTCAAGTATACAATATAATGATTCAACACTTCTATGCTTTTTTGAGTTCTTTGAATCTTTCTAGCAAGTCATGAAGCTTGAGGGTGGTCTTGATGATGCCCAGCAGAGTGGCATCAGAAGTGGGATTCACCAGAATGACCCTGACTCACTGAAATATGGTAGCCTCATTGTTTAGGAAAATGAAGGATATGGGGGTGATGAATGACAGATCTTTGATATGTGTGGGGTTACTGCATTACCCATTGTATGAGATAGCAGCTGTGCTTTAGTCAGACCTTGAATACATAAAAAAATCCAAAACAATGAGAAACAAGCTAACTACCAACCCCCTTAGTTTTTCTAATCTATAAGAGATAAAATGAAATAAAGAAAGTTTTGGAGTGGATCCTAACACTGCACTGAATTCAGATTTTAGTTATTGTGAGCTATAACTATCAGCCTTAGAGCTGCTGCCAAAGGGAAAAATTGTTTTCAAACAAAAGATAACATCTCTATGATGTATGGTCACCAAGAAGGTATTCCATATATCAGTGGGAAGCAAATCCCCAAAACTACTAAAACCAGTGCGTATAGTGTTAAAGAATTGTTTCCTTTTGTGGATCAATATCCGCAGCTTCCTGAAGATTCTTGAATAAAAATTGGTTGTGGTCATTACTAAACTAGGAGTCTCTTTAGTATTGAATGCTGCAGAATAAAAGAATAGGTTTGATTTGAAGTAAGACCTACTGCATACCGTTGAACAGATGGCTGTATATAATTTAAACAAGCAGCAGTTTCTTCCTGAGGGGAGAGCTAGCCTTGTGGACTGGATAAAAGCTACTATAATTTGTTTGCCCTGAGAAGGGGAATGCTCTTTCCTCTCCCTTAAAAGTCAATGGGAACTCTAAGATGAAGTAGCTGATCTGCTGTATCCGCAATATGCTGGATGGACTTTACAATGATCAGGATGTTTATCTACTTAATGTGCCTCTCACTAGGTCATGATAAATGCTGTGATTTAAGGACACTCTTTTCATTGTCACCCAATGTAACCTTGTTGTTGCAAAATCAAGCAATGGTCCAAGGAGCTGTATCCGATTCATTATCTCAGTTTACATTTATGGGTCTCATGGATGCTAAGAAAATTAGAGTTATTAACAAGAGAATAGGGAAATAAAAAATCGATAGTCAAGGGACTCACTCCAGCAAAGTAGAACTCTTTAAATAGTTGTTAAGGAAGGGGATGAATTAAGTAGCACTGATGGGATCAACACTGTGATAATGGGAGAATATGAAGATACCATTGTTATTGGGAGGTAAGATCAATGTTTGGATGAAAATTGAATGTTTGAACAGACTTTATATAAAGTGTTTGCATTTCCTTGTCTTGCATGTATTATTGAGAAGGATATATGTTTACTGAGGAGCACTTTCTCTATGTAGTATTGTAAAACAGAAGGCATGTAAGTTCACCCTTTGGTCAGTATTAATTGGATATGCTAAATGAGAACCTACAGAATTTCCTAAGCTCACAGAGGTTGTTAATTTGAAATTGTATAGGATACATGGTAGAAAAAAACAGACTACAACTTTAATTAATGACATATTAGAAGTTAAAATACTGCAACCAACAAATTCTCTATACAACAGCCCTGTGTAGCCAATGAACAGGCAGATGGCACATAGAGACTAATAGTAGATTATCAAGGCTTGAATAATATATAACTTCATATAGCATCATCAGTCCAAAAAAGTGAAAAAAATGCAAGTTAAATAAGGTGACAATTTGGTGATTGATCTTGAAAATACTTACAAAATACAAATCATGGAAACAAGTCAACTGCAATTTTTCTTTATGTGAGGGGGACCTCCATTTGTTTTTACTGTATTGTCACAGTATTATTCAAATTCACTAGCTTACTGTGATAATTTGGCTAAGAGGGATTTAGACTTGATACAAATGTTGAGTGCAATACCACACTGCATTGAGGATGTCATGATACAGGAACTGAAGAATAAGATACAACTTACCTAATGCAGTAGTGACACACTAAAAAAGGCTGACTGATAAATCCAACAAAGACCCAAGGGCCTTTACAAATGGTGAAATTCTTAGGAATAACATGGGCACAAGCCACTAAGACATTTTATAGGTAACTAAAAATAAAGTGCTGTCATTGCCTACCCCTGGAAATAAGCAAGAAGCACAGCACTTGGTAAGTGTTTTGTCTTGTTTTGTTTTTAATTTTGGAGGATGCATATTCCACTTCTGGGAATATTGCTAGTTCCAATACATAAAACTATCTGTAAGAAGGGCACCTGAACAACAGCAGGCTATTTCTGAAATGCAAAAATCAGTAGCTTAGTCAATGACTTTAAGCCTTTATGATACTCAGATATGATTTTGGAAGTATCTGCAACTTGCACTTGTGCTGACTGGAGCTTATGGCAAAGTGCATGAATGCTGCTCAGCAGTGACCACAGGAATTTTGGACTAGAAAGTTTACAGACAGGGAAGTGCACAGCATACTGACAGATAATTATTGATTTGCTATTAGGTATTTATTGAAACTGTCACTTGTGACTGGAGGACATAAAATAATCTTGAAATTATTACATACAACGTCTTGGGTAATATCTGATAAAAAAAGCAGTGCCCTGAAGGAACTAGCTAGTGGAAAAATAGGAGAACATACTCATCATGTTTATGACTATGGAGGTTCTTTTCCCTTATGCCAACTTTGAAATCACCTAAGGAACTTCCAGACCCTATTGTCACATGGGTGGAGCTCTATGTGCAGCTCTCAACTGATGAAAAAATACCTGCTTGGTTTATAGATGTCAGTTACAAGGTTGATTGGAAGCATCCTGGTGCTTTATTACCTGCTGATGGAAGAACCCTGATTGAAGTAGGTAAGAATACATCAGCTCAATGGGCTGTTGAACTGCATGTTCTTTTTCTTGCAGTGGTGAAAATATTGGAAAAAATAAAAATTTAAAAGTCTGGGTTTGTTCTTACACATAATTAGGATAGGTGGGTTTTGGAGGTGGCCAGTGGCCTGGCCATATAATCATGTAGATGGGCAATGGAAAATTGGACTCATAAAGAATTCCTGCATGTGTCAAAGCCCTATGAAAATTACTATGAAAACTTAAGAAGCACATTGAAGGACTTCCTTCCCAAATCAGAAGATAATTTGAATCAGCAAGTGGACGTCCTGGTGTGCTTGTTTGTGGTGGCAACTTGGTTCATAAAATGAGTGCATGTGGGGTAGCTGCAGTAATGCAGAGATGGTCTGATCATCAGTATATTCCACTTACACCTTCTGAGGCACAAAATTCCATAAAAAAATTTTGTCTTCCAGCCAGAGAGACAAGAACTACAGATGGATATGTGACAGATTCCCTAGGAGAGAAAGTCTACACACATAGTTGGCATATAATCTACATCAGACCACTACCAGTAGCCTTACGAAGTATACATAAGTCTTGAGGGGAATAGATATTTATGGTGGACTAGGTTTGCATACACAGTGGTAGATGCAAATTCTAAAAACTCTATAAAGGATTGGAACAGAAAATACTGTACCAGTTGAAACCATCAACTTACACTTCTTCAGACCAAGGGTCATATGTTACAGTCCATAGGTTCCAATAATGGTTAAAGAGATATTATATCAAGTGGACATATCATATTACATATCATCCTAAGAGTAGTGATTTGGTAATTAGAATGGTAAATTAAAACACTAGTTGTCTAAAATTAGTGGAGATAAAGATATGAAAGTTGACACATTTTCATGAATGTGAACTCACATTCAACATGAAAAGGGGACAAAGGAGAATTCCCATTTGGTAGATTCTTGTTTTTCTGGGTGATTTGGTATAAAAGGAGGTAGAGGAAGATGCTGGTACAACTATACAATGCTTCCTCAAATCATCCCAACTTTCCTCTTTCCTACCTGATTTAGTGGTCCTAGAATAAGGGCTACAGGTGCCGAATGCAGATAATGATGCCTAAGCAAGAACTATATCTTTAAAACTTTATGCCAGTATTGTTTTTAAATTTTTTTTTTAATGTTTATTTATTTTTGAGAGAGAGAGAGAGAGAGAGAGAGAGAGAGAGAGAGAGAATCTAAAGCAGGAGGCTCCAGGCTCCAAGCTGTCAGCACAGAGTCCGACGCGGGGCTCAAACCCACAAACCGCGAGATCATGACCCCAGCCAAAGTTGGACGCTCAACTGCCTGAGCCACCCAGGTGCCCCAGTATGCCAGTATTCTTAAAAGTCTGATGGGATGAACTGCATCTTCACTTCATCTGGCAAAATTGGGGTTGACAGTGAATGCAGCTGTATTGCCTCGTGGTCAAGAAAGCCTACTAGTTCTAAACTTATGTGACTCTATCCTATATGGATGAGAATGGACTGGGTTTCTCCTTACACAGAAAATGTTGAAACTATTTAGGGTAGGCAATTGTTAGACTGGTATTGGTGCTAATGATATGGATCAACACAATGCCTCAACCTAGCATACTTTCCAAATATGGAAAAGTTTAGGTTAAAAGAAAAACAGAGAAAAGGAGCAATAGCACTTGAGGTTAAGGGAATTACTAACTGGGTTATGGAATAGGAAACTCCAATATTACAATGGTGTCCTGAGAGAGGCTCAGAGCAAGAAAAATATATTGTTTCTTATCACAATTATACCCTAAAGCTCAAAAAAGTGAAGTCACATGTTTTCCAAAAACAGCCCTGCTTTTTGAATCTGATTAGATTGAATGGAAATCTGAGTGGCATTGCTCTGAGACATATTGGTCATACAATATGATGAAATGGGTCCTATAGTTAATGACTGAGTGGAACTCTAGTGATGTGCCAATATCTTTTGGCTCTTGTTTTTCAGGTTACATTTACTAAAAATGATATCATTTGGGAAAGAATTTCCCAGAACTACTGCATACTGGGCTATTGGTTTGTGGAGTATATAGCTCCTGGAAGACTAATTACTGTGCAACTATAAACTTTGGTAATAAATAATTAGAAAGATCCCTGGTTATAATGGATGAAATGTAGCAGGACCATTCCCAACACTGGTTTCTCCAACTGTTGGGCATATTCATGGTGATACTATTGCTGTATCTGTTATGTAAATGCTATACCAAATATAGATGCACAGAACAGTGTGATAATTTTGCTATAAGAGGATCTATGACAAGGTTCAGGGGAGCTGACTGGGCAGGAAAGAATTAACTCAGCTGGCCTGGTCTTCTCAAACACTGCATATTCTAAAGAAAGGACTGTCTTCATAACTGGCCTTAGACTAACTTCTGGGAAATAATCTCTGTATACAAGAGTATTCTACCTGATAAGTTTGTTTTTGTATGCCAGATAACTTTAGCATTTATGGTGAAGGCTTGTTTTGGTTTGAGAATGTGGAGATAAGCACAGGTACAAGCAGATGAGGTTCATCACATTGTGTGACTACCCCAAAATCTTTAGACAGCAAGGCTCAAATGAGCATCCTTGGTTAGCAGTATTTCACATGTGTTGTCACAACTGTTTCTGGGTGGGGATGTAAGCATGTCCCTGTGGAAATCCACTGGAAAAGGACACCTGGAACCTTGAACCTGTTTTGTCCTTGGATTTGTTCAATATACCCTTTTCTTTTGCATACTTTCTATTTGACCTGAATTTTCACTATAATAAACTGTCACTGTGGGAATAGCAGCTTTTTAAATTTTTTCGTATCCTTAGATTAAGTGATTAAGCATAAGCATGAAACATGTTGTGTATCTAAACATACACTACATAGTAAAAAATTTAGGTCAATATAAATTGAGATATTTGGTTATTTGTGAAAATACCAAAACTGGGAATTTGGAGATAGTTTAACATAGGTAGGTGATGTTGAGTTTCATGTAATAATGGTGAAATATAACAAACAGGAGAATGAAAGAGGGAGTGAGAAACAGAGTATGAGAGAGAGTGGAGGGAGAGGAGAAAGGTGCCAGCCAAGGAAGTGGAGGGAGGGAAGGAGGAAGAGAGGAGAAATAAAGATGAGAGAAAGAAAGGGAGAACTGAGAGAGTGAGATTTCTATGGGTATGGAAAATGAAATGACATTACTAGAAATTTATATACAAACTTGGTAGTAAAGGGTATATTGAGAAAGGGACACTGGGAGCTGTGCCAGTTCATTTAGATATTTTTAATGTAAGGGATCTTCTTGTTTATATTAAGCATATATCATTTTTATCAGAAAAAAACTAATTTTGAGAGTATGTGGAAAATATATCATCAGTATGATACAAACTTTCTAAGTAACATACAAGTATGAGCAACGAAATATGTCAAAATCTGGTGTAGAACTAAAAAATAGACTTTTGGATGTAGAAATAGAAAGACATAGAGAAGAGAGACTTAAATATTGGCAGTAATATTTTTACCTCTTTATTATATATTTTTGGCATTTTATTCTTTAAAATTTTTTTTAACATTTATTTATTATTGAGAGACAGAGCATGAGCATGGGAGGGGCAGAGAGAGGAGGAGACACAGAATCGGAAGCAGGCTCCAGGCTCTGAGCTGTTAGCACAGAGCCGGATGCGGGGCTTGAGCTCATAAGCCACGACATCATGACCTGAGCCGACGTCGGATGCTTAGCGACTAAGCCACCCAGGTGCCCCTATTTTTGGCATCTTCAATGAGCTTTCCTATGGTGATGAACACTAAGGAGAGATACCTCCCCTTCTTTGGTGGTTGATTAATCTTCGTTCCAATTTAGGCACTCCCACCTGTGGGATCTCAGGAAATAGCAACTCTTCCCTGCAGCCCCCAGGTGCCTGTTTCCTCAGGCTTTGGATAATCTTATTTTGACATTCTTCTGGTTTACCAATTTGAAGAGGTGAAATATGGGATGCTATTGCATTTGCATTTTATTATTATTATTATTTATTTATTATTATTATTGTTATTATTATTATCTTTCTAGGCTCCAATACTTCATCATCTTGCTTACCACTACTTGAATAGCTGAACATCACTTTGGCAACCAGTTCTCTAAAGGAATATTTATGTCTTTTTCCACTACTATTTAAAAAATCAATATGGCTTCCCTTTACCTGTAGCATAAAAAACAAGTCCCTAAATTAAAACTATTTTAAGTCAGCTTGGATGCAATATAGTAAAATATTGTTGATGATGCAGTTAGTAATTCATTCTATCAACAATGTTTTGAAAGAGATGCATAGTTTCTTCAGTACTTATTGGTTACTTTCTTATATGAAATATGTTTTAAGAAGAAGTAGATGGTGGGTAAGAGATTGAAATCTCTGAGTTCAGTATTCTTTAAAGTGTGCATAAATGCTGTGGTAAGGACTCTGACAGCTCTATCCTTTACCACCTGCCTCCCATTTGGATCTTACCCTTGAGAATGCCACAGAGAGCTAGGAGATCAAGGGGAGAGAGAAACAGGTTGCACTTCCTTTCTGATTCTTATTCTTTTCATTGTCACCTTATAGAAGACCCTTCACTCAGCTATGCCATGTGGTTTCAGTAGGGGCAGTAAGAATTAGTTTGCATATTTCTTCTAGATGCAGGTACATTGAACACCATAACCCCTTGGAAAGTTCAGGAGCATTGCCTGGTTTGTGACCTCTTTCCTCCTTGCATCTGAGTCTCAGCTCTCAGGAAGCCTCCTCTAGATCTTGATGCTCAGCACTGGTAGAGTAGCTCACCCTCTTTAGCAATAAGTTCTCAGGTTTGTGGGGTCATTTCTCTAATCCCCTTAAAAAGTCACCATTAGCTGGGCACCTCCCTTTACTCAAAAGTCTGGGTCCCAGTAATTAAGGACCTGTCTTCTTCTTTTTTGTATTCTCAGAAACCTCATATCTTCCATTAGTTTGCCCTGCTCTGGGAGTGGGAATTCCTTCCTGTTTCTCCTATCTCTGTATAACATTAATCTTTTTTGTCTATTTAGATATCACCAGTCTCGTGAACTAATTCCCTCTATTAAATTCACACTCTTACAAATATGCAGTGTCTAAACAGAAAAGTGATCTCAGCCTGCCTGATTGTGTTTCTGTCTGGAATCCTTCTTTGCTTTTCATGACTACTTCTTGGATCTCCTGCTTGAATATTTCCCATAATTTTGGGGGGAAATTCCCCATTGTTTCTCTTCAAATATTGCTTCTTTCCTAATATGTCTCATTATTCTAGGAATCTGGCTACATATCTCTTTGAAATCACATTTGTCTCATAAATCTTGTATATACATTTTTGCATTTTTCTCTCGTTTCATCTGTACTTTCTAATCTTAACTAACATACATTTCACTGTTTCCTCCTGCACTGTATCTAATCTGTTATACAGTGAATTCTTGATTTTATCAATTTGCAGGGAGATTGGGCTTCCAGATTTTTCTGTTTGATTTGTTAAAATATCTTTGCAGTCTTTTCAGACAAATTTTAATAAGAACATAAATTTAGATCAATAGGAAATAGCTTTACAAATGCTTTCTAAAGCCTTCCCTTGATTTTTAATTTTTCTGCCATCATTTTAGCTCTACTTGCATTATTTCTTTCATCTATGCCTAATATTTCTTTTTATACTTCTTGTGTTTTTACAGAGTTATGTTTAGGTACATAAATGTACAAGCTATGACCCTGTTTCCTCTTGTTTTCATAAGAAATTTACTTCATCAGTTTTAGAAATAGCATTCACAATTTTTCTAAGGGTTCATATGATTTTTTGTTCCAAGATAAAACCATGTAAAATGATTTTCCAAGTTTATGGGAGTTTTGTAGAAATCATACAATATTAGATGCATTGGTTTGTAACCTGATTTTTTCCACCTAATATTTTCATTCTATGTTAATATTTTTAAAATATGTCCTATTTTTAAAATTTTATTTATTTATTTTGAGAGAGAGAGAGAAAGAGAGAGAGAGAGAGAGAACGAACAAGCAGGGGAGGGGCAGAGAGAGAGGGAGAGACGGAGAATTCCAAGCAAGCTCCACACTGATAGCACAGAACACAATGTGGGGCTTGAATCCACGAAACGTGACATCATGACCTGAGCCAAAACCAAGAGTTTCATGTTCAACCAAGTGAGACACCAAGGTGCCCCTAAAATATGTCTTGTTTATTAAACAGCTGCATAATTTTCTAGTTTCTTCTTATACAATAAGTGATTTTGTCAATTCTATCTAATAACACTTTGCTTTTTCTACTAGTTTTTTTTCCTGACAAAAGAAAATTCAATGAGTGATCAATCCTTTGAACATGGGCACTATGTACCCCTTGGTGCAACAGGGAGCTGCACAACTGCTGAACTATGCAAGTGGTAATCTTTCCTGGAAATTAGCAATTTTGGAGGTCTCATCTCCAAAACAAAGAGGAAATTAACATTGGCTTTGTAACCCAAACCTAACAAATAATTCAATTACAGAAGTATGGATTTTGAAGTTCTCATCTTTGATTTGTTCATAGAGCATGGAGGGCAAAATAACATCTTTTTATTTTATTTTATTTTATTTTATTTTATTTTATTTTATTTTTTATTTTTTAAAATTTACATCCAAATTAGTTAGCATATAGTGCAACAATGATTTCAGGAGTAGATTCCTTAGTGCCCCTTACCCATTTAGCAACCCCCCCCCACAGCCCCTCCAGTAACCCTCAGTTTGTTCTCCATATTTATGAGTCTCTTATGCTTTGTCCCCCTCCCTGTTTTTAGGTTATTTTTGTTTTCCTTCCCTTATGTTCATTTGTTTTGTCTCTTTTTTTAAAATTTTTTTAATGTTTATTTATTTTTAACTGAGAGAGAGAGAGAGAGAGAAAGAGAGAAAGAGAGAGAGAGAGCACGAATGGGGGAGGAGCAGAGAGAGAGGGAGACCCAGAATCTGAAACAGGCTCCAGGCTCTGAGCCATCAGCACAGAGCCCGACGCAGGGCTCGAACTCACAGACAGTGAGATCATGACCTGAGCTGAAGTCAGTTGCTCAACTGACTGAGCCACCACCCAGGCGCCCCTGTTTTGTCTCTTAAAGTCCTCATATGAGTGAAGTCATATGATTTTTGTCTTTCTCTGACTAATTTCACTTAGCATAATACCCTCCAGTTCCATCCACGTAGTTGCAAATGGCAAGATTTCATTCTTTTTGATTGCCAAGTAATACTATATTGTATATATATACCACATCTTCTTTATCCATTCATCCATTGATGGACATTTGGGCTCTTTCCATACTTTGGCTATTGTTGATAGTGCTGCTATAAGCATGGGGGTGCATGTGTCCCTTCAAAACAGCACACCTGTATCCCGTGGATAAATACATAGTAGTGCAATTGCTGAGTCATAGGGTAGTTCTATTTTTAGTTTTTTTTTTTGAGGACCCTCCATACTGTTTTCCAGAGTGGCTACACCAGCTTGCATTCCCACCAACAGTGCAAAAGAGATCCTTTTTCTCTGCATCCTCGCCAACATCTGTTGTTGCCTGAGTTGTTAATGTTAACCATTCGGACAGGTCTGAGGTGGTATCTCATTGTGGTTTTGATTTGTATTTCCCTGATGATGAGTGATGTTGAGCATTTTTTCATGTGTCTGTTAGCCATCTGGATGTCTTCTTTGGAGTGTCTATTCATGTCTTTTGCCCATTTCTTCACTGGATTATTTGTTTTTTGGGTGTTGAGTTTGATAAGTTCTTTATAGATTTTGGATACTAACCCTTTATCTGATATGTCATTTGCAAATACCTTCTCCCATTCTGTCAGTTGCCTTTTAGTTTTGCTGATTGCTCCTTCACTGTGCAGAAGTTTTTATTTTGATGAGGTCCCAGTAGTTCATTTTTGCTTTTGTTTCCCTTGCCTCCAGAGACATGTTGAGTAAGAAGTTGATGCAGGCAAGATCAAAGAGGTTGTTGCCCGTTTTCTCCTCTAGGATGTTGATGGCTTCCCGTCTTACATTTAGGTCTTTCATCAATTTTGAGTTTATTTTTTTTAACGTTTATTTAATTTTGAGACAGAGAGAGACAGAGCATGAACGGTGGAGGGTCAGAGAGAGGGAGACACAGAATCCGAAACAGGCTCCAGGCTCTGAGCTGTCAGCACAGAGCCCGACGCAGGGCTCGAACTCACGGACCACGAGATCATGACCTGAGCTGAGGTCGGCCGCTTAACTGACTGAGCCACCCAGGCACCCCAATTTTGAGTTTATTTTTGTGTATGGTGTAATAAAGTGGTCCGAGTTCATTCTTCTGCATGTCACTGTCCAGTTTTCCCAGCACCACTTGCTGAAGAGACTGTCTTTATTCCATTGGATATTCTTTCCTGCTTTGTCAAAGATTAGTTGGCCATACATTTGTGGGTCCATTTCTGGGTTCTCTATTCTCTTCCATTGATCTGAGTGTCTGTTTTTGTGCCAGTACCATACTGTCTTGATGATTACAGTTTTGTAGTATATATTGAAGTGTGGGATTGTGATGCCTCTTGCTTTGGTTTTCATTTTCAAGATCGCATGGCTATTTGGGGTCTTTTCTGGTTCCATATAAATTTTAAGATTATTTGTTCTAGCTCTGTGAAGAATGCTGGTGTCATTTTGATAGGGATTGCATTGAATATGTAGATTGCTTTGGGTAGTATGAACATTTTAACAATATTTGTTCTTCCTATCCAAGAGCATGAAATCTTTTTCCATTTTTTTTCTGTCTTCAATTTCTTTCATAAGAAAAATCTATTTCTATAAAAAACTATTTCTATAGTTTATTCTATACTTTCAGCATATAGATTTTTCACCTCTTTGGTTAGATTTATTCCTAGGTATTTTATGGTTTTTTGTGCAACTGTAAATGGGATCGATTCTTTGATTTCTCTTTCTGTCGCTTCATTGTTGGTGTATAGGAATGCAACCGATTTCTGTGCGTTGATTTTATATCCTGCAACTTTGCTGAATTCATGAATCAATTCCAGCAGTTTTTGGTGGAATCTTTTGGGTTTTCCATATAGAGTATCATGTCATCTGCGAAGAGTGAAAGTTTGACCTCCTCCTGGCTGATTTGGATGCCTTTTATTTCTTTGTGTTGTCTGATTACAAAGGCTAAGACTTCTAATACTATATTGAATAACAGTGGTGAGAGTGGACATCCCTGCCTTGTTCTTGACCTTAGGGGGGAAAGCTCTCTGAGTCTTTCCTCATTGAGGATGATGTTAGCGTTGGGTCTTTCATATATGGCTTTTATGATGCCCAGGTATGATCCTTCTATCCCTACTTTCTTGAGGGTTTTTATCAAGAAAGGATGCTGTATTTTGTCAAATGCTTTTTATACATATATTGATAAGATCATATGGTTCTTGTCCTTTCTTTTATTGATGTGATGAATCACGTTAATTATTTTGCAGATATTGAACCAGCCCTGCATCCCAGGTATAAATCCCACTTGGTCATGGTGAATATATTTTTTTAACGTATTGTTGGAGCCAGTTGGCTAATATCTTGTTGAGGATTTGTGCATCCATGTTCATCAGGGAAATTGGTCTATAGTTTTCCTTTTTAGTGGGGTCTCTGTTTGGTTTTGGAATCAAGGTAATGCTGGCTTCATAGAAAGAGTTTGGAAGTTTTCCTTCCATTTCTATATTTTGGAACAGCTTCAAGAGAATAGGTGTTAATTCTTCCTTAAATGTTTGGTAGAATTCCCCTGGAAAGCTATCTCGCCCTGGACTCTTGTTTTTTGGCAGATTTTTGATTACTAATTCGATTTCCTTACTGGTTATGGGTCTGTTCAAATTTTCTATTTCTTCCTGTTTCAGTTTTGGTAGTGTATATGTTTCTAGAAATTTGTCCATTTCTTCCAGATTGCCCAATTTATTGGCATATAATTGGTCATAATACTTACTCTCTTATTATTGTTTTTATTTCTGCTGTGTTGGTTGTGATCTCTCCTCTTTCATTCTTGATTTTATTTATTTCGGTTCTTTCCTTTTTCTTTTTGATCAAACTGGCTAGTGGTTTATCAATTTTGTTAATTCTTTCAAAGAACCAGCTTCTGGTTTCATTGATCTGTTCTACTGTTTTTCTGGTTTTGATAGCATTAATTTCTGCTCTAATCTTTATTATTTCCTGTCTTCTGCTGTTTTGGGGTTTTATTTGCTGTTCTTTTTTCCAGATCTTTAAGTCATAAGGTTAAGTTGTGTATCTGAGATCTTTCTTCCTTCTTTAGGAAGGCCTGGATTGCTATATACTTTCTTTTTATGACCGCCTTTGCTGCATCCCAGAGGTTTTGGGTTATGGTGTTATCATTTTCTTTTTTTTTTTAATTTTTTTTAATGTTTATTCTTGAGACAGAGAGAGACAGAGCATGAATGGGGGATGGTCAGAGAGAGAGGGAGACACAGAATCTGACGCAGGCTCCAGGCTCTGAGCTGTCAGCACAGAGCCCGACGCAGGTCTCGAACTCACGGACCGTGAGATCATGACCTGAGCTGAAGTCGGACGCTTAACCGGCTGAGCCACCCAGGCGCCCCATGGTGTTATTATTTTCATTGACTTCTATATACTTTTTAATTTACTCTTTAACTGCTTGGTTAGCCCATTCATTCTTTAGTAGGATGTTCTTCAGTCTCCAAGTGTTTGTTACCTTTCGAAATTTTTTCTTGCGGTTTATTTCAAGCTTCATAGCATTGTTGTTTGAAAATATGCACAGTATGATCTCGATCTTTTTGTACTTACTTAGGGATGATTTGTGTCCCAGTATATGGTCTATTCTGGAGAAGCTTCCACGTGCACTGGAGAAGAATGTATTTTCTGCTGCTTTACGATGAAATGTTCTGAATATATCTGTTAAGTCCATCTGTTCCAGTGTGTCATTCAAAGCCAACATTTCCTTGTTGATTTTTTGATTAGATGATCTGTTCATTGTTGTGAGTGGGGTGTTGAAGTCTCCTGCTATTATGGTATTACTATCGGTGGGTTTCTTTATGTTTGTGATTAATTGATTTATATATTTGGGTGTTTCCACGTTTGGTGCATAAATGTTTACAATTATTAGGTCTTCTTGGTGGATAGACCCCTTGATTATGATATAATGCCCTTCTGCATCTCTTGATGCAGTCTTTATTTTAAAGTCTCGATTGTCTGATATAAGTATGGCTACTCTGGCTTTCTTTTGTTGACCATTAGCATGATATATGGTTCTCCATCCCCTTATTTCCAATCTGAAGGTGTCTTTAGGTCTAAAGGGTTTTTTTTTTTTTTGTAAACAGTGTATAGATGGATCTTGTTTTTTTATCCATTCTGTTACCTTATGTCTTTTGATTGGAGCATTGAGTCCATTGACGTTTAGAGTGAGTGCTGAAAGATATGAATTTATTGGCATTATGATGCTTGTAGAGTTGGAGTTTCTGGTGGTGTTCTCTGGTCCTTTCTAGTCTTTGTTGCTTTTGGTATATATATATATATATATATATATATATATATATATTCATCTTTTCTTCCTTCAGAGAGTCCCCCTTAAAATTTCTTGCAGGGCTGGTTTAGTGGTCACAAACTCCTTTAATTTTTGTTTGTCTGGGAAACTTTTCATCTCTCCTTCTATTTTGAATGACAGCCTTGCTGGATAAAGAATTCTTGGCTGCATATTTTTCTGATTCAGCACATTGAATATATCCTGCCACTCCTTTCTGGCCTGCCAAGTTTCTGTGGATAGGTCTGCTGCAAACCTGATCTGTCTTCCCTTTTAGGTTAGGGACTTTTTCCCCTTGCTGCTTCATGATTCTCTTCTTGCTTGAGTATTTTGTGAATTTGACTATGATATGCCTTGTTGATGGTCGGTTTTTGTTGAATCTAGTGGGGGTCCTCTGTGCTTCCTGGATTTTGATGTCTGTGTCTCTCCCCAGGTTAGGAAAGTTTTCCACCATGATTTGCTCACATAACCCTTCTACCTCTATTTCTCTCTCTTCCTCTTCTGGGACCCCTGTGAATCTGATGTTCCTTTTTAATGAGTCACTGATTTCTCTAATTCTTAAATCGTTCTCTTTAGCCTTAATCTCCCTCTTTTTTTCTGCTTCATTATTCTCTATAAGTTTGTCCTCTATATTGCTGATTCTCTGTTCTGCATCATCCATTCTTGCCGCCACAGCATCCATCCATGATTGCAGCTCAGTTATAGCATTTTAAATTTCATTCTGGCTATTTTTTACTTCTTCTATCTCTGCAGAAAGGGATTCTAATCTATTTTTGACTCCAGCTAGTATTCTTATTATCATGATTCTAAATTCTGGTTCAGACATCTTGCTTGCATCTGTGTTGGTTAAATCCCTGGCTATCATTTCTTTGTGCTCTTTCTGTTGGGGTGAATTCCTTCGTTTTGTCATTTTGACGGGAAAAAAAGAATTAATGAGGTAGAAAAATTAAAATAAAAAAATTAAAATTAAAAATATATTAAAACTAAAGAATGAAACACACACACAAATTGAATAAATGATGCTAGATCCTAGGTGTGTTTTGGTCTGGGTGTTGAAAGTGGTTTGACAGATTAGAGAAAAAAAGGGGGGAGAGAAAAAAAGGAAATAGTCTGAGAATTTGAAAAAATGAATACACTGAAGTAGACTAAAATGTGATTATGGAGGTAAAATAGAATTTGAAAAAATATACACAGAAGTAAAGAATATAGTAGAAAAAACAAAAAATATTTTTATTAAAAATTAAAAATAAAAGGAATTTTTTCTGTTTCTATATTCAAGAAAAAGAAAAGAAATGAAAAAGAGAAAAAAGAGAAGAAAGAAAAAAGAAAAAAGGGAAAAAAGGAAATTGTTTGAAAATTTGAAAAAAGTGAATACACTCTAGTACACTAAAATAAAATGATGGAGTATAACAGAATTTGAATAAATTTACATAAAAGGAAAAAATATAGTAAAAAATTAAAGAAAAATATTTTTAATAGAAATTGAAGGTAAAAATGAAGTTTTTCTTTTTCTGCATTCAATAAAAAGAAAAGAAACAAAAAAGAGAAAAAAGAAAGAAAAAAAGGAGATTGTTTGAAAATTTGAAAAGGTGAATACACTGAAGTAGACTACAATAAAACGATGGAAGTAAAATAGAATTTGAAAAAATTTACACAAAAGTAAAAAATATGGTAATAAAAATTAAAGAAAAAATATTTTTAATAAAAATTGAAAATAAAATGAATTTTTTCTCTTTCTGTATTCAAGAAAAAGAAGTGTAAAAGAGAAAAAAAAGAAAATTGAATAGAGGGACCTGCTAATAGATTGAAGTAGGACTGAAATTATTTTGTTTAGAAATAGAAGTCAGTCTATGTAGTGATTTATAGTCCATAAACTAAGCTGGTAGTGAGACTTGTGTTCTTGAAGAGCACAATTGGCCCAGTTGGGTGGGATTCAGTGTAAGGGCTCTGCTCTCCACTAGATAGCGCTGCTAGCCTACTGAGGTGGAGTGTTGTGGAGCTCGTAGGTGCGTATGCACATACGCTGGAGCAGTGAAAATGGCACCACCCAGTCTGTTCTCCCTGATCAGCAATCGTGCACCTGTCCTCTGTCTTCAGCTTTTGTCCACTCCCTGCTTTTCACTTTCCATGACCAGGCCCCAGACAGTATCTGTATCCTGAGTTTTGCCTCTGATGCAGCTGTTTTCCCCATACCCTTACTTCTGAAGGACTGTGACTTTGACCTGTTCCGTCCCTCTGTGGAAGGGTTTCACCGAGCAATGGCTGAATGAGCAATGGCTGAATGTCACCTGCACCCAAGAATGCTTGCTGGACCCTGCTGCTGCCAGTGCCCAAGACTAAGGACAGGTGACAGCCCGACCCAGAAAAGTTCACGAGATAGTGTAGCAGCAGGGTTTCAGGGATCATGGAAGATCACAATACACATCTGGCACCAGGATTCACCCTTAATGACCTTGTTCCAGCACCAGCGAATGTGGCCTTTTTCTGGGGTCTGCTGGGACCAGGTGGCTCCAACAGTCTACCAAATGTTCTTCCAGCAGTGGAACCGCTTTTCCCCATGTGGCCTGAGCACCTCCCGGACCCCACTCTGTTCCTGGGGATTCGCCCTTCCCACCAGAATACCGCCAGGTATCGAACTGCAGAGTTGCAGATTGCACTCCCCTTGTTTACAGTATTAATGGAATTTAAACCCTCTCTTTTCTCCTTTCTCCCTTTTTAGTTTAGTCCCTGAGGCTGTTTCCAATTTTCCACTTTCTTTCCAGCTCCTTTTGGGGAGGGGTGCTTTTCCCGTATTCTCCCCCCTCCCCAGTCTCTGTCCTCTCTCTGCTCACAAAAGCACCTCCCTTCCTGCACCTTCTAGCTTCCCAAGTTCACTTCTCTGCACTGTATACCTGCTGAATTCTGTGGTTCAGGTTATGCAGATTGTTGTGTTAATCTTCCAGTCAGCTTTCTCGATGTGTAGGATGGTTTTGTGTTGGTCTGGCTCTATTTCATGGACACGAGACACTTAAAAAACTTCCATGCTGTTCTGCCATCTTGGCTCCTCCAAAAATAACATCTTTTAAAATGATGTTGGCCTACAGAGCCAGAAGCATAACTATCAGGTGTTTTTTGTTTTGTTTTGTTTTGTTTTTTTTAGGAAATGGGTAATGAAAGGGACAGAATCCAAAGATGAATTAAAAAACACATAGAGGGGCATGTCAGTGAAGATGATAAGGTAGACAGATCCCAAAGCCCATACCTCCAAAAAAATAGCATATCAATTGGAAAAATGTCAAAATTAACTTTATAAGAGGTCTGGAAATGAATTAAAAGTTTCAAGCTACCAGGCAAATGTTTAATCAAGAAAAAAGTGGGGGAATCTCAGTAAAAGAGTTCTGTGGCATTATAACTCACCATGGCCCCATTCCAAACTTCTTGAAGAAGCCTCGGTATTGGACTTAATAGACAAAATCTTTAAGTAATCTATCTTAAATATGGTCACAGAGCTCAATAAACCATGTGCAAAGAAGTAGAGGAAATTCTGAGAATGATTTCTCAGCAAATAGTGAATATCAATAAAGACAAATTATAGAATGGATCCAAATGGAACTTTTAAAGTCAAAAAGTACAGTAACTGAAAGGAAAAATGCACTAGAGCAGAAGAACAGCAGATTTGAGCATGCAGAATAAAGAATCAGCAAATTAGGAGATAGGTCCAAGAGCAGAATATACATTCTTCACAAGCACATATGGAGCATTCTTCAGGACAGACCATATGTTAAGCCACAAAACAACTCTCAATAAATTTAGAAAAATTAAAATCATGAAAATTATGCTTTGTGACCACAATGGAATGAAATTAGAAATCAATAATAAAAGGGAATCATGTTAATTCACAATATGTGGAAAGTATAGGACACACTTTTTAAAAACCAGTAAGTCAAAAAGAAATCACAAGGGCAATTAGAAAACACTTTAAGACAAATGAAAATGAGAACATAATGTAACAAAACTTATGGGATGCAGCAAAAACAGTGCTCAGAGAGATATTTATAGCCATAAGCACATACATTAAAAAAAGGAGGATCTCAAGTCAATATCCTGACTTTCCTAGTATAAAAAATACAAGAAATAACAAGTGTTGGTGGGGATGTGGAGAAAAGGAAACCTTCATGCACTGTTACTGAGGATGTAAATTGATGCAGCTGCAGTGGAAAACAGTATGGAGTTTTCTCAAAATATTAAAAATGGAAATACCATATGACTCAGTAATTTTATTTCTGAGTATTCATGCCAAAAGAACACTAATTCGAAAAGACTTCTTTACCCCTGTGTTTATTGTGGCATTATTTACAATATCCAAGCTATGAAAGCAACTTGGGTATTCATCAATGGATAAATGGATAAAGAAGATGTCATACACACACACACACACACACACACACACACACACACAAGAATATAACTCAGCCATAAGAAAGAATGAAATCTTTATAGGTCTTGGATACTAGTCCTTTATCTGATATGTCATTTGCAAATATCTTTTCCCTTTATGTTGCTTGCCTTTTAGTTTTGTTGATTGTTTTCTTTGCAGTGCAGAAGCTTTTTATCTTGATGCGGTCCCAATAGTTCATTTTTGCTTTTAATTCCCTTGCCTTTGGAGATGTGTTGAGTAAGAAATTGCTGTGGCTGAGGTTAAAGAGGTTGCTGCCTGTTTTCTCCTCCAGGGTGTTGATGGTTTCCTATCTCACATTCAGGTCCTTCATCCATTTTGAGTTTATTTTTGTGTATGATGTAAGAAAGTGGTCTAGTTTCATTCTTCTGCATGTTTCTGTCCAGTTCTCCCAGCACCATTTGTTAAAGAGACTGTCTTTTTTCCATTGGATACTCTTTCCTGCTTTGTCAAAGATTAGTTGGCCATACATTTGTGGATCCAATTCTGGGTCTCTATTCTATTCCATTGATCTATGTGTCTGTTTTTGTGCTAATACCATATTGTTTTGATGATTACAGCTTTGTAGTAGAGGCTAAAGTCTGGGATTGTGATGCTTCCTGCTTTGGTTTTCTTCTTCAATATTACTTTGGCTACTTGGGGAACTTAACTCACCAAACTCCACACCTGAAAAACAAATAATCCACTGAAGAAATGGGCAGAAGGCATGAATAAACACTTTTCCAAAGAAGACATTCAGATGGCCAGCAGACACATGAAACCATGCTCAATGTCACTCATCATTAGGGAAATACAAATCAAAACCACACTGAGATACCACCTCATGTTGGTCAGAGTGGCTAAAATGAACAAATCAGGAGACTATAGATGCTGGCGAAGATGTGGAGAAACGGGAACCCTCTTGCACTGTTGGTGGGCATGCAAACTGGTGCAGCCGCTCTGGAAAACAGTGTGGAGTTTCCTCAAAAAATTAAAAATAGAACTACCCTATGACCTAGTAATAGCACTGCTAGGAATTTACCCAAGGGATACAGGAGTGCTGATGCATAGGGGCACATGTACACCAATGTTTATAGCAGCACTTTCAACAACAGACAATTAATGTAAAGAGCCTAAATGTCCACCAACTGACAAATGAATAAAGAAGATGAGGTTTATATATAGAATGGAATACTACTTGGCAATGAGAAAGAATGAAATCTGGTCATTTGCAGCAACGTGGATGGAAATGGAGGATATTATGCTACGTGAAATAAGTCAGTCAGAGAAAGACAGATACCATATGTTTTCACTCAAATGTGGATTTTGAGAAACTTAACAGAAGACCATGGGGGAGGGGAAGGGAAAAAAAGTTACAGAGATGGGGGGAAGTAAACCATAAGAGACACTTGGATACTGAGAACAAACTGAGGGTTGATGGGAGGTGGGGGAGAGGAGAAAGTGAGTGATGGGCAGGGAGGAGAACAGTTGTTGGGATGAGCACTGGGTGTTGTATGGAAACCAATTTGACAATAAATTATATTACAAAAAAAAGAATGAAATCTTGCCATTTGTGACCACATGGAAGTACCTAGAGGATATTACAGTAAGTCTTATTGCTTGATCATCCTTAGTAGACTGAAGTTAGTATGTGGAGAATTCCTAGTAGTAATATTTACCCTCCATGTTGATTTAATTGTGAATTCTCTCCTTGCAGGCTTAGAGATTTTATTCAAGGATAAATTGAAGTCTTGAATACTTATGTATAGAGTTCCTCTGAGAAATTTGGTATAGATTAAAACTAGTTGGGTGATGTTCAGTATCAGTGATCACATTTTTCTAAAGGTATATAGGAATCTAGCAATAGAAAAAACAATGAGGTGACAGGCTGTTCAATGGTCTCACTAAAGAGGTTTCCCTATTAACTGTTTATCTTAAAAATATACTAATTTGGGGGTACCTGGGTGGCTTATTCAGTTGGTCCAACTTTAGCTCAGGTCATGATCTCATGGTTTGTGAGTTCAAGCCCCGCGTCGGGCTCTGTGCTGACAGTTTGGAGCCTGAAACCTACTTTGGATTCTGTGTCTCCCTCTCCCTCTGCCCCCTCCACTCTCTGTCTCTTTCTCCTTCAGATATAAGTAAACACTAAAAGCATTAAAAAATATATACTACTTTTTAGTACAAATGAAACTCAAATTATTATTTCTAGGGATTGTGGAACATGCTGCATTAAAGTGATATACATTAAGATGTAGGCAAAATAAGAGTGAAAATATGCTATGGAATTGTTTAAAAGGATATTCATAGATTTTATAAAAATACATTGTATGGATAGGGGCACCTGGTTGGCTAAGTTGATTGAGCAGCTAACTTCAGCTCAGGTCACGATCTCATGGTTGGTGAGTTTGAGCCCCACATTGGGCTTTCTGCTGTCAGCACAGAGACTGCTTCAGATTATCTGTCCCTCCCTCTCTCTGCCCTCCCTCTCTGCCCCTCCCTTGCTCACTCACATGCACACTCTCTCTCAAAAACAAATAAATATTTTAAATCTATATCTATATCTAAATGGATAGAATAAAAATGTAGAGTTATAGATACATTTGTCTATACTGAATTTTCAACCAATTGTTAGAATTTTCAATGAGCATTCCTGTGATGAAGGGAAAAGAGGCAGAAATAATATATGTAATTGTGTTATACAGCACAGTGCTTTGAAAGGAAGACACACAGACATACACGCTAGCTTTATCATTAGGTAATGATGGGATATTCCATGGACTGGAGAGTCTTGCCTGCGAACCTTGTCTCTAGTTCCCCTAGTGTCCTGGGTTATGTTTCCCTTTGATTCTCATTGTGCAGAATACCAGGTTTGGTCAGTGGGTGGTACGTATCTATATTCCTGTGATTTCTTGGAATAAGAGTATAACGTTTATTTTTTGAAAGGATGCTTATGATACAACATAGGGCATAATATAAACATACATAAATCCATACATGCAATGGAATAGTAATACAGTTTATGCAAAGTGAGGTAGAATGCTATGTAGTGATAAGGAATGATATTAAGTTGCATGAAAAAAGAAAATTCTAAAATGACATGCACCGAATGACACAAATTTGGAGGAAAGAGACACTGAATTAGGGAATACACACACTCATGCCTCCTTATTAACTGAGGAGAATGGATCTTCTAAGCATTCATGTAGGCTGCACACAGACATGAGGGATATAGTAGACCTTTTGATTTCTCACTACTTTGCAATGCAGATAACACTTTGCATTCTGACCCATTACTGTGTTATATTTTTTGTAAAGAAACGAGAAAGATTTTATTTTTTGAAAGTCAACTCATGAAACTATGAAGCAGATTTATGGCCACCTTCCTTAATTCTACAAGAGTTGTTATCAAAGTTTTTGTTCTAAAGACCATAAAAAACTTTTGTTTATGGGTTTATGTCTGCCAATATTTGAAAATTAGAAAATAATGCTAAGCACTTTTAAATATATTCATTTATTCACTTAAAAGAACAATGTTAAACCCATTTCATGCTTAAATTAAAAACACAAGCTTTATAAAAAATAACTATATTTTTGAAAACAAAAGGTTCCATTTTCTTTTGACCTTTGACTACCCTTTTGCAGGTATAGACATCACTTTATTTCACCAGAATGGAGACTAGGGAACAGAGAAATTAAATAGCATGCTGAAAGTCATACAGTTGATGAGTTTCAAACTCTCACTTCTTTCTGAAAATCTCTAATTTAAAGTGAGCATCCATGAAAATACCCCACAATTTTCCCTCCCTAAGTGTCTTGATAATTATCTCCATTTCCTGTGCTCTAAGACCTGTTTAAATCCTTCATATAGTTTGCATACTGGTGTGTCTCTAACCCAGCATGACCCTTTTCTTGTGAATCCCATGTAGAGTGGGAAGACTGTTTTGCTCTAGAGTGCACAGATCCAGTGGTGGGCTGGAACTGCCTCAGACCAGCACATGAGAGTTGATTTTCTGCATCATTTATCAGCTCAGTGTTCAGTGACATCATCTTAGTGGTTTAAAAAGTAGACCATGGTGGGTTTTTTAAACAAGAGAACCTGGAAATGCTGGATCAGAACTGCATGCCTCCTCACCTGAAGGCCTGTTTCATGTACATTACTGCCCAGGACTGATCACACAGGCATTGCCTCTACAGAAAGTGCTGCAAAATTTTGCAGCTCTGTCTTTCTAATGTGAATGACTGTGTGTGATACGGCTTGTGTGTTCTTATGTACTCTGATAACTTTCTACAATCCTTATCAACCTTATTGAATTTTTAAAATCTTAATATGATTATAAGAAACTTACCTCTAAGTATATTATTAACTAGAAGTATGGTTTCAGCATTACCTGGACAAAGCAGATCCTCAAATGTGAGATACTTAGCTTTAACTCCCCATTGCCCTAGGGGTATTTTGTAGGAGTTGTTTCTCTTCTCAAGAACGATTTTTTCTTGCAACCATAGCAACACACATTTGTCCAAATGTAGGCCCAATTTCTTTTGACTCTGGAAAAACCTGATTTTCTAGTTTGCCTTCCCCTGACATCCAAAATTTTATCATCTGCAGGTCATTTTAAAGTGACCAACAATACAGACTTCTAAATGCACAAGTGTACCTGGCCTCTTGTATAGTGGCAAGCTGAAAGGTGGTTTGTAACAGAAATTGGAACATGAGTCTGTGGCTCTAACAGGGGAACCATACTTCTTAACCCTTCTTTCCTTCCTTCATAACCCCTTGTGTAAGAAGTTTCCTTTCTCTAAATGCCTATTCCAGGGAGAACTTCAGGTATTGTCTCTAATATTTCATTCATTCATTCATTCATTCATTAGATTGGGCATGGTGTAATTCACTGAGATCAAGAGCAAACACTCTGCTTCTGAGGATGTATGTGCATTTGCTGGTTTTCTTAGAAAACTACTATCAACAAGAACATTTTGATGACATTCTGGTTTCTATGACACTGAGATATACCATTTTATATCTCATGTGATGAGGAACATGTGATGAGGATATTTACAGGTGGGAAAGATAGACTAGCAGCAAAAATAACTAACCTAGTAGATGTCTACTATCACTGTGAGATAGTGTATGTGTGTGTGTCTGCATATGTGGGTTTTGGGAAGATGAGTTATTTAGTTGGGGATTAGAGACTATAATCCCTACTGTTTTATTGAAGAAGCTGGGAGTTCCTACTCAAGAGACTCTGAGGTGATGAGTCATCTTTCTGTGTTTCTTTGTCTTAAGATGACACCTGTTGTGTGAGGGCATTGTGATATGAGTTCTGTAAAGCAAAGGTCTCCAAAAATTTCTGATCTTACACCTTTGTGTAAAAACAAAAGTGTTTGCTTGGGGCGTGTGGATGGCTCAGTTGGTTAAGCAGTCGACTCTTGATTTTAGCTCGGGTCATGATCTCATGGTTCGTGAGTTCAAGCCCCGTGTTGGGTTCTGTGCTGATAGCATGGGGTCTGCTTGCAATTCTCTCTCTCCCTCTCTTTTTGCCTTCCTTCGCTCATGTGTGCTCTCTGTCTCTCTCAAAAACAAGTAAATAAGCATTTATAAAAAAGATTTTTGCTTATACCCTTAAAGATGTACTTTATTCATTTTATCTCTACTTCTAGTAAAAGATTATTATCTGTACATTATGAAAATGAAAGTCTGAGGCCAACATATGATCATATAAAATGAGTAGAATTGGAAGCTCTAATGTGACTTTGTGAAACTTGGGGGTTGATATAGCCCCCACTATGAGTAGCTAATGATTGGATTAAGAAAGATCTCTTTCTTAAAAAAATATAATTTATTTTCATATTAGTTTCCATACAACACCCAGTGTTCATCCCCAAAAGTTCCCTCCTCCCTGCCCATCACTCACTTTCTCCTCTCCCCTACCCCCCATCTACCCTTAGTTTGTTCTCAGTCCTTAAGAGTCTCTTATGGTTTGCCTCACTCCCTCTCTGTAACTTTTCTTCCCCCTTCCCCTCCCCCATGGTCTTCTGTTAAGTTTCTCTAGATCCACGTTTGAGTGAAAACATATGGTATCTGTCTTTCTCTGACTGACTTATTTCACGTAGCATAATACCCTCCATTTCCATCCACATTCCTGCAAATGGCAGGATTTCATTCTTTCTCATTGCCAAGTAGTATTCCATTGTGTATATAAACCACAATTTCTTTATCCATTCATCAGTTGATGGACATTTAGGCTCTTCCCATAATTTGGCTATTGTTAAAAGTGCTTCTATAAACATTGGTGTACATGTGCCCCTATGCATCAGCACTCCTGTATCCCTTGGGTAAATTCCTAACAGTGCTATTGCTGGGTCATAGGGTAGTTCTATTTTTAATTTTTTGAGGAACCTCCACACTGTTTTTCAAGAGCGGCTGCACCAGTTTGCATTCCCACCAACAGTGCGAGAGGGGAAGGGGAAAAAAAGCTACAGAGAGGGAGGGAGGCAAATCACAAGAGACTCTTAAATACAGAGAATGAACTGAGGGTTGATGGAGGGTGGGGTGAGGGGAAAGTGGGTGATGGACATTGAGGAGGGCACTTGTTGGGATGACCACTGGGTGTTATATGGAAACCAGTTTGACAATAAATTATATTTTTAAAAAATCCTAAAAAAACAATATTTAAAAAGGAAATAAAATAAAATAAAATAAAATAAAAGTTTGTTTATTTATTTGTTTCTCTGTTTGTTTATTTTGAGAGAGACAGAGCACAGAGTGGGAGAGGAGCAGAAAGAGGGAGAGAGAGAATCCTAAGCAGGCTCCATGATGCATGGAGCCCCTCACAGGCTTAGATCCCATGATCCTTAGATTATGACCTGAGCCAAAATCAAGAGTCAGACCCTTAACTGACTGAGCCACCAAGCACCCCAAGAAAGAGCTCTTAAAAAGATAAATTTGCTCACATCACACCACTAATGAAAATCTATAAATGGTTCCCCATTTATCATATAAACATAAGGTATGAGCTACTTAACAAAAGTTCTGGTAATTGTCTTTGTGGTTTAGGAAGCAGATGTTGCTGATGTTCTAGTTTTTTCTACATTATGTTTTGAAAGAAAGTCATAGAACCTAAAAAATTGTTTCATTTGTCATCAGGATATGTTATTTAGTAGGTAGGTAGGAGTAGGTAAAAGATATCTAAGTCTCTCTTTTGGCACCAAATCTTATATTCTGCTCTGTGGTGTTGAGACTCTCATGCTACCATTAAGTGAACACTTATCCAAGTTATTATTTATCTCAATAATTGATAAGGGAATCAGTAAACTATTAAGCACTTTTCAAATAAGAATTTGAGTTACCAATGTTGTTGAGAACTTATGAGTTCTCAGAATATCTTTATGTGTTTTGTCCAGACCTAAGAGACCTAGCTTCTTTCCTACCATTGTTATCTCCATGTTACCTTATTGTTTTCTTTATGCCTTCCTCAGCCTCAAAGCAATTCTGTCAAGTTAACTCTAAAAAAAAAAAAAATGAAAAGAGAAAGAGAGGTCCACTCCTTGTTAATCAAGTTTGGTTTTGTTTTTTCTTCTCAAGTTTTTCCCTCTGGTTTTGTTTTCTAGGAATTTTACTATAACTGACCTGGAGTTTGTGTTAGGGGGTGTGTTTGTGTTTGTCTGCTGTTTGTGTGTGTATTTGAATGTTATGTTTTTAAAAATATTTTTTAAGTTTATTTATTTTGAGAGAGAGAGAGAACGAGAGAGCATGCACATGCAGGGGAGGGGGATAAAGAGAGAGAGAGAGAGAGAGAGAGAGGGAGAGAGAGAATCACAAGCAGGCTCCACATTGTCAGTGAGTGCAGAGACTGATGCAGGACTCAATCCTGCAAACCATGAGATCATAACCTGAGCCGAAACCAAGAGTCAGATGCTTAACTGACTGAACCAGCCAGGCCCCCCCCTGAATGGTGTGTTTTTTCAGCACATCTTGAATATTCCACTTCAAATTGTTCACCAGTTTAGAAAATCTTCAGCTATTGTTCTTTCCACTATTCTTACTTTCCCAAGCCCCCTCCTGGGACCCTGTTCATATCTTGCATGTGGTTAGGATATAAATTTTAATAATGAATATTTTCTGTGGTCAATATTAAATATCAGCCTAAACACTTTTCAAAGATTTTTTCCTTATGTTCCCTTTGTATGGTACCATTTTGCTATGGTTGTTTTCTTTTCATTTATATCTGATATTTTATTTCACATCTCCTTAAAGTTTTTAAAAGTTATTTTTAGGTGCATATGTACATATAAATGCATCATCTATGTAATCTTTTACAATATGAGGGAGAAAAATCAAGTCTACAATTTCCAACCACTTCCATTTTTATATTCTCTTGTTTCATGTATAACCATGTTATCAGATATCCGTTTACCATTCAAGGCATTGTACTGTTTTCATCCCAAGATAAACATATATAGCATTGTTATTCACATGTATGAGTGTTTTACATAGCTTGCATCATTTGCACTTCATTGGTTTTTAACCTGATTATATTAACCTGAATTTTTCTTCTGTATCAGTGCATTTATATCTGCATCAGTATTTATAGCAGGTAGAAAACATATCCTTGTTGGCTTAAACTGTCAGTGTTTTAGTCTATCCTATAGATAGTACTTTGCTTATATCCAATTTTGTCATTATCGCTCTGATGAATTATAATGCAATGACTGATCTTGTTAACATAGGCAACTCATCCTTGTGCACAACACAGTGAAACCAGTTGTGTTTTAAAGACAAAACTTATTCTCTCACTGGATGTTAATAATTATAAATTCCCACCTTGAGGAAAGAAAAAGCTACTCTTGACTTTTTAACTCAAAACACTGTATATGATATTATTACAATTACAAGACCTACTGGATGCCTTTCTTATGGCAGGATTAATATGGACTGAAGAGATAGAAGAGCACTTTTTTAAAGTTTACTTATTGGGCGGGGAAGAGAAAGGGAGAAAGATAGAGAGAATCCCAAGCAAGGTCCACACCCTGCATGTAGCCCGATGCAGGGCTTGATCCCACAAATGCGAGATCACGACCTGACCTGATATCAAGAATCAAAAGCTTAACCAACTTAGCCACCTAGGTGCCCCAAGGGTACTTTTTAAAATTGTCCTACAGGAGTGAAGAAATAACCCAAGTTTTGTAAAAGAATGGGCTTTGAAAAGGAAGGTATTCATTCTAGTCTTAAAATAATGCCCTAGAGGAGGGGCCAACATGGTGGAGAAGTAGGGGCATCCAAACTTCCTGAGTCTCTCAAACAAAGAAAGGTTGAAGCCAAAGGACTTTGAACCCCAAGAGCCTGGGAGGAAAAGAAGCTGAGTCTACCAGGGAGACAGCGGGACAACCTGATGGGCCATAGGTGGGTGATTGAGAGCTGGGAGAGATAAAGTGGGCCGTGTAGGTGGAAGGGAGGGATCCCCTTCTGTGGAGAGACAAAGGGAAGAGAAAGAGAGGCTGGGGAAGCATAGGACTTCATCTGGTCAAAAGAAAAGCCCAGACTGGGACAGAGAGGGATCCTATATCTGTGGGGCTTTCTCTGGACTGGAGCTGCCCTGTTCGTGCACCTGGGGAAAAAGGGGATCCAGCCCCAGGCTTGGTGGCTAGGCCAGGGGTGCAGTCCGCAGTAGGAGAAAGTGACACACTCCCTGGAGTGCTGTGGCATAGGACACAGCCTGCCTGCTTCCATCATCCCTGGGCTTGGTGGCTAGGTCAGGGGTGCAGTCTCCAGTAGGAGAAAGCAGTTCGCTTCCTGAAGTACTGTGGGACAAGACAAACCAGCCAGGACCACATAACCGGTGGCATGGAGAGGTGCGTTCCCAGTACCTGGGCTCACAGAGAAGGAATTTGAATCCTAGCCAAGCACCAGTTCACAGGAGTTGGCAGAATGAGAAGGACGATCTCGTCTGCACCCGCCTCACAGTGAGGATGGCTCGAATGGAGTGATTTGCACACCAGGTCCATGGAGAAGAGACTGGGGGTCGCCATTTTTCTCCCCACCACCACCAAAGTGGGACCTCAGAGATTGGATTGTGGAGCTCACAGTGGAGATGCCCACACCAAACCACACCTCTCCAAGCCAGGTAACTGCTTGGAACCAGATGGCCTCCTCCTCCACACCAGCATTGCTGCATTGCCTGGATTAATTCCCGGACAATTCTTGTTATTTAGATCTATTCTTTTTTTCTTTTCTCTTTCTTATCTCTTCCCTCCTCTAGTCTGGGTACTCTGGTTGTTGGTTTGTTTAAGCAGACATATTTAATCCATTCTCTTCATACATGTTCTACACCTCCTTCTTTACTTTCTTTTCTGTCTCTCTGGAATAATCAAGCTGTGTAGTATTTCTGTTTGGGAAACTTTATCTTTGTTTCCTCCCCCTCCCCTGCCCCCGCCTCCTTCTTTATTTTCCTTTCTCTTTCTCTGGATTATGGCTTTTAGTCCCTCTGCCTGGCCAATGTTTATTTTTTCTTTTTCCCCACCTTTGTCATTTCTCTCTGTATATGCTCTTCCATCAGCACTGCCTCCACCCTGTTCTTTACTTTTAGCTGGTGTTTCTGGTTTTTGCTTTTGGATTTGTGTTTGTTTGTTTTATTTGTTTGTGTGTTTGCATGTTTTTGTTTCCTGTTTGTTTGTTTATTTCCTTTCCAGGGCTACTTAAAGGAACAGATCAAAGCACATCTGGTGGAGGGTCCAAAACATCATTACAAGTAGGGAAATAAATAACCAAAGTCACAACACCTCTTGAAGTAATACTCTCCAAAAAAACCTCTGGAAGGGCCAGGCCTGGACAGTGTATGACCCTGACCATTAATATAGCAGTGCTCTCAGGTACAGAGCACATAACAAGCTTTTAAAACTTATAAGGGACAGAAAACTAGCCAAAATGATAAAATGGAAGAATTCTTCTCAAAAGAAACTCCAGGAATAAGTGACAGCTAAATAATTTATCAAAACACATAAAAACAACATAACTGAACAAGATTTTAGAATAATAGTCATAAGATTAATCGCTGGGAATTAAAAAGCATACAAGACATCAGATAATCTATTGCTACAGAGATCAAGGAACTAAAAAATAGTCATGATGAATTAAAGACTGCTAGAAATGAGGTGCAAAATAAAATGGAGGCAGCCACAGTGCAGATTGAAGAGGTAGAGGGGAGAATAGGTGAATTAGAAGGTAAAATTATGGAAAAAGAGGAAGCTGAGAAAAAGAGAGATAAAAAAAATCCAGGATCATGAGGGGAGAATTAGAGAACTAAGTGATTCAAACAGACCAATATCTGTACCATAAGAATTCCAGAAGAAGAAGAAGAGAGGGAGAAAGGGGTTGAAGGTATTCTGAACAAACCATAGCTGAGAACTTCCCCAATCTGGGGAAGGAAACAGACATTGAAATCCAAGAGGCACAGAGAACTCCCTTCAGACATAACTTGAATCAACCTTCTGCATGACATATCATAGTGAAACTGGCAAAATACAAGGATAAAGAGAGAATTCTGAAAGCAACTAGGGATAAACTGGCCTTAACATACAAAGGTATACACATAAGGATAGTAGCAGATCTATATACTGAAACTTGGCAGGCCAGAAAAGAATGGCAGGAAATCTTCATGTGACAAATAGGAAAAATATGCAGCCAAGAATCCTTTATCCAGCAAGCCTGTCATTCAGAATAGAAGGAGAGATAAAGATTTTCCCAGACAAAGAAAAACTGAAGGGATTCATCACCACTAAGCCAGCCCTTCAAGAGATCCTAAGGGAGACTCTGTGGGTGAAATGCTGCAAGGACCACAAAGTACCAGAGACATCAAATACAAGCATGAAACCTACAGATAACACAATGACTCTAAGCCCATATCTTTCAATAATAACACTGAATGTAAATGGACTATATGCTCCAACGAAAAGACATAGGGTATCAGAATGGATAAAAAAGCAAGACCCATCTATTTGCTGTCTACAAGAGACCCATTTTAGACCTGAGAACACCTTCAGATTGAAACTGATGGGATTGAGAACTATCTATCATGCTACTGGAAGTCAAAAGAAAGCTGGAGTAGACATATAAGACAAACTAGCTGTTAAATTAAAGGCTGCAACAAGAGATGAAGAAGGGAATTATATGATAATTCCAGGGTCTACCCATCAGGAGGAACAATTATAAATGTGTATGCACCAAATTCGTTGGCACCCAAATATATAAAACAATTAATCACAAACATAAGCAAGCTTATTGATAAGAATGTGGTAATTGCAGGGGACTTTAATACCCCACTTACATCAATGGATATATCATCTATACAGAAAATGAGCAAAGAAATAATGGCCCTGAATGATACAGTGGATCAGATGGACTTGACAGATATATTTAGAACTTTTCATCCTAAAGCAGCAGAATATACTTTCTTCTTGAGTGCACATTGAAAATTCTCCAAGAGGAATCACGTACTGGGTCATAATACAGCCCTCAATAAATATAAAAGAATTGAGATTATACCATACACACTTTCAGATCACAATGCTATGAAACTTGAAATCAGCCACAGGAAAAAGTCTGGAAAACCTCCAAAAGCATGGAGGTTAAAGAACATCCTACTAAAGATGAATGGGTCAACCAGGCAATTAAAGTTGAAATTAAAAAATATATGGTAACAAATGAAAATGAAAACACAACAATCCAAACCCTTTGGGATGCAGCAAAGGCAGTCATAAGAAGAAAATACATTGCAATCCAGGTCTATCTCAAGAAACAAGAAAAATCCCAAATACAAAATCTAACAGCACACCTAAAGGAACTAGAAGCAGAACAGCAAAGACACCCCAAAGCCAGCAGAAGAAGAGAAATAATAAAGATCAGAGCAGAAATAAATAATATAGAATCCAAAACAACAGAACAGAACAATGAAACTAAGAGTTGGTTTTTTGAAAGAATAAACAAAATTGATAAACCTCCAGCCAGGATTCTCAAAAAGAAAAGAGAGAGGACCCAAATAGATAAAATCACAAATGAAAATGGATTTATTACAACCAACCCATCAGAAATGCAAGCAATTATCAGGGAATACTATGAAAAATTATATGCCAACACACTGGACAACCTGGAAGAAATGGACAAATTCCTAAACACCCACACACTACAAAAATCAAACAGGAAGAAATAGAAATTTTGAACAGACCCATAACTAATGAAGAAATTGAATCAGTTATCAAAAATCTCTCAACAAATAAGAGTCCTGGGCCAGATGGCTTCCCAGGGGAATTCTACCAGACATTTAAAGCAGAGTTAATACCTATCCTTCTCAAACTTTTCCAAAAAATAGAAATGGAAGGAAAATTTCCAGCCTCATTCTATGAAGCCAGCATTGCCTTGATTCCCAGACCAGAGACCCCACAAAAAAGGAGAATTACAGGCCAATATCCCTGATGAACATGGATGCAAAAATTCTGAACAAGATACTAACAAGTCAAATTCAACAGCATAAAAAACGAATTATTCACCATGATGAAGTGGGATTCATTCCTGGGCTGCAGGGCTGGTTCCATATTTGCAAATCAATCAATGTGATACATCACAGGAATAAAAGAAAATATAGGAACCATATGGTCCTGTCAATAGATGCATAAAAAGCATTTGACAAAATTCAGCCTTCTTTCTCAATAAAAACCCACGAGAAAGTCAGGATATAAGGAACATACATACATATCATAAAAACCATATATGAAAAGCCCACAGCTAATATCATCCTCAATGGGGAAAAACTGAGAGCTTTCCCCCTGAGATCAGGAACACGACAGGGATGTCCACTCTCACCACTGTTGTTTAACATGGTGTTGGAAGTCCTAGAATTAGCAACCACACAACAAAATTAAATAAAAGGCATCCAACTTGGCAAAGAAGAAGTCAAACTTTCATTTTTCTCAGGTGACATGATACTCTACATGGAAAACCCAAAACACTCCAACAAAAAGCTGCTAGAACTGGTACATGAATTCAGCAAAGTCACAGGGTACAAAATCCATGTACAGAAATTGGTTGCATTTCTATACACCAATAATGAAGCACCAGAAAGAGAAATCAAGAAATAGATCTCATTTATAATTGGACCAAGAACCGTACAAGACCTAGGAATAAGCCTAACCAAAGATGTAAAAGGTATGTATGATGAAAACTATGAAAACTTATGAAGGAAATTGAAGAAGACACAAAGAAATGGAAAAAACACTCCATGCTCATGGATTGGAAAAATAAACATTGTTAAAATGTCAATACTACCCAAAGCAATGTACACATTCAATGCAATCCCAATCAAAATTGCACCAGCATTTTTCTCAAAGCTACAATGAACTATCCTAAAATTTGTACAGAACCACAAAAGACCCCAAATAGCCAAAGTAATGTTGAAAAAGAAAACAAAAGTGGGAGGCATCATAATCCCAGACTTTAGCCTTTACTACAAAGCTGTAATCATCAAGAAAGTATGGTATTGGCACAAAAATAGACACATAGACCAATGGAATAGAGAACCCAGAATTGGACCCATAAATGTATGGCCAACTAATCTTTGACAAAGCAAGAAAGAGTATCCAATGGAAAAAAGACAGTCTCTTTAGCAAATGGTGCTGGGAGACCTGGACAACAACATGCAGAAGAATGAAACTAGACCACTTTCTTACACCATACACAAAAATAAACTCAAAATGGGTGAAAGACCTAAATGTGAGACAGGTAACCATCAAAATACTAGAGGAGAAAATAGGTAACAACCTCTTTGACATCAGCTGCAGCAATTTCTTGCTTGACATGTCTCCAAAGTCAAGGGAATTAAAAGCAACAATGAACTATTGGGACCTCGTCAAGATAAAATGCTTCTGCACTGCAAAGAAAACAATCAACAAAACTAAAAGGCAACCGACAGAATGGGAAAAGATATTTGCAAATGACATATCGGATAAAGGGCTAGTATCCAAAATCTATAAAGAATTTACCAAACTCAACACCTGAAAAACAAATAACCCAGTGAAGAATTGGGCAGAAGACACAAATAGACACTTTTCCAAAAGAGACATCCAGATGGCCAACAAACACATGAAAAGATGCTCAACATCACTCATCATCAGGGAAATACAAATCAAAACCACACTGAGTTACCACCTCACACCAGAGTAGCTAAAATGAACAACTCAGGTAACAACACATGCTGGCGAGGATGTGGAGAAATGGGACCCTCTTGCGCTGTTGTTGGGAATGCAAACTGGTGGAGCCGCTCTGGAAAACAGTGTGGAGGTTCCTCAAGAAATTAAAAATAGAACTACCTTATGACCCAGCAATAACACTACTAGGAATTTATCCAAAGGATACAGGAGTGCTGATTCGTAGGGACACATGTACCCCAGTGTTTATAGCAGCACTTTCAACAATAGCCAAATTATGGAAGGAGCCTAAATGTCCATCAACTGATGAATGGATAAAGAAGATGTGGTTTGTCCATCAACTGATGAATAGATAAAGAAGACATGGTTTATATATACAATGGAATACTACTTGGCAAAGAGAAAGAATGAAATCCTGCCATTTGCAGCAACTTGGATGGAACTGGAGGGTATTATGCTAAGTGAAATAAGTCAGTCAGAGAAAGACAAATATATGAATTCACTCATATGTGGAATTTAAGATACAAAACTGATAAACATAAGGGAAGGGGAGCAAAAATCATATAAAAACATAGAGGGAGGCAAACCATAAGAGACTCTTGAATACAGAGAAGAATCTGAAAGTTGATGGGGGTCATGTGGGAGAGGGGAATATGAGTAATGGGCATTGGGGAGAGTACTTGTTGGGATGAGCACTTGGTTGTATGTAAGCGATGAATCATGGGAATCTACCCCCAAAACCAAGAGCACACTGTATACACTGTATGTTAGCCAACCTGACAATAAATTACATTAAAAAATAAAATAAATGCCTCTTGATATCTTATGTAAAAATATGTATACATACAATAAAAATTCTGGGTTATGTGGACTTGATTCTACAAAAAAACATTTCTGGGTGATTGGAATACTGATATATATATGCTGATATATCTATATCTATATCTATATCTATCTATATATCTATATCTATACAGATATTGATATATATATATCAGTATTATAATTATATTACATATATACATGTATATAAATACATCTATGCATATATATACATATATAATTTAATTATTAATTTTAAACACCATTTCACATTTCCCTGTGGATATTTAGGTAATAAGTAAATAAGTGAAGGTTAAAATAAATCTCACTTATACTAGAAACAAATATTTGCAGAAATGTGTACAGGCAGTGAGCATAAGATATGCACATCAATATGTTAGGCCTCTTGTAAATGTGGGGTATGTGTGTGTTGGACTATGGGGAGGTTTTGTTTTGGTGGCTGATCAATTCAATTTTGTGGAAAAAGCTTACAAATCCTGCTGTGGAAAGACTGAAATGACTGACTCACGAGTTTTTCGTTTCTTTTTTCTGTGTCCTCAAATGAATCTGTATTTTGAGAGCCAGTTTTTCCTTGAGTGGTCTGAAACTGTGGCCTCCAAAACTGTAAGATCATGCATGCCATCCAAGAAAAATGCTTATACAGATTATTTCCAAAATATGTATATGTAAATACTATTATATATTACATAGTATATACGAATATGTGTAAACAAACATGCAAATATATATTTATTATTGATATAACTTTTATATTATGAAATGTAAAATTTGAAGTCAATAATACATGCACTGAAATATACAAGTGAATTATAATATATATTTCTACAGTGTATACAGAAAACTGGAAAAATATCTGCCAACCCATTAACACAGTATATCTGAATGGGAAGTTGGCAAGTGAGAGGTTGAGAGAAAAATTTCATATTGCACATTACTCATTTCTGTATTGTTTGAGATTTTTAAAAATACATTCTGGAACCATCAAGGAAATCTTTTCAAAAGAGATGCAATAGGCGCTTCTGAGTGGCTCAGTTGGTTAAGTGCCCGACTTCTTCTCAAGTCATGATCTCATGGTTTGGGAGTTCGAGCTCCGCGTCGGACTCTGTGCTGGCAGCTCAGAGCCTGAAGCCTGCTTCAGATTCTGTGTATCCATCTCTCTCTCTGCCCACCCCCCCTCTCGCATTCTGTCTCTCTCTCTCTTTCTCAAAAATAAACATTAAAAATTTTTTTAATAAAAAATAATGAAAGAGGTGCAATACTAATGATGTTGAAAATATTAACTTACATGAAAAAAATGTTCAAATATGCTACTGACTGAAGAAATATAGTTTCATGTAATACATATATATGTGCATATGATTGCATAGAAAATTTGTTGGAAGCCCATACATCATCATATTTACAATGAATATCTACAATGAACATCTTCTCTGTATACCCCTCTACATATTTTATAGTCTCTGTAAACTCTTTAATGTTGTTTTAGAATAAAAAATACATTACATTAAAGAGCTCAGTTATGTTTCATACATACAACTATGTCATCACCCCCCCACACACACACACACACATACAAACACAGTACCATTAAATTTATGTGTCTAAAAAGGATATTATCATGAAAGCAGTAGTTTGCATTGTTCTGAAGTAAGAAAGGACTGGAATAAACTAAATAACATAACATGAAAATATTTTTGATATGCAGAAAAAGGGGAAAATAATAATGACATCTATAATATGGATGAGATTAAGTTATTATTTCTTTTTCAAGGTAATATACATTCTAGAGTTCAAGTGAGGAAAAGTATTAATCAAACCAATTTAATTGGTTTGATTTCCTTCCTACTTTGTATTTTATGGATTGATGCTAGATATGCACAGTACCTGTATCACTACATTTGATGTCATTTGAGCCCTGAAAGACCAGTGCACCCCAGAAGTGTTGACCAGGGTAAAGTCTCTGTTGGACAACAGAGTGAGAATCAAGAGATCTAGCTCGCAGAACAAGACCTACCATCATCTGTGTAATATGGGGTAAGACTGTTCCCATTTTACTAAACATGTTTTTGTTAATTATTTTATGTTGAGATTTTGTGGTACAGTTAGTACTCTTTCCTCCACAGCTTCTTCCTTCTCTAACAGTCATAAATTTGGTGTTGGGAAACAAAATGTTTTATTTTATTTTATTTTATTTATTTATTTTTATTTTTTTTTATTTTAATAAATTTATTTTTATTATTTTTTTAATTTATTTATTTTTTTTTTATTTATTTTTGGGACAGAGAGAGACAGAGCACGAACGGGGGAGGGGCAGAGAGAGAGGGAGACACAGAATCGGAAACAGGCTCCAGGCTCCGAGCCATCAGCCCAGAGCCTGACGCGGGGCTCGAACTCACGGACCGCGAGACCGTGACCTGGCTGAAGTCGGACGCTTAACCGACTGCGCCACCCAGGCGCCCCTATTTTTATTTTTTTAATATATGAAATTTATTGTCAAATTGGTTTCCATACAACACCTAGTGCTCATCCCAAAAGATGCCCTCTTCAATGCCCATCACCTTCCCTCCCCTCCCTCCCACCCCCCATCAGCCCTCAGTTTGTTCTCAGTTTTTAAGGGTCTCAAAAAATATGAATGATGACATGCAGGTCCCAGCTGAAGGTCTGCACCTCAAGCAATCTTATATTTTTAATTGTGATATAATATACATATCACAGAATTTATCATTTAGCCATTTTAAGTGCACAAGTTCAGTGGCATTAGGTACAATCATATTGTACATATATTACCACCATCCATCACCAGAAAATTTTTATCTTGCAAAATTGAAACTCTGTATCCATTAAGTAATAACTCCTCATTCTGTCCTCCACCCAGCCCCTGGAAATCAACATTCAACTTTCTATCTCTATGAATTTGAATACTGTATGAATTTGGTGTACTTTAGGACTCACATAAGTGGAATCATACATTATTGGTCTTTTTGTGACTGGCCTATTTCGCTTAGTGTAATTTCTATAAGATTCAGCATTATTGTAGCATGTATCAGAATCTCCTTCCTTACTAAGTCTGGATAATTTTCCATTTTATGTACACACCACATTCTGTTTATTAATTCATCTCAAAATGGACATGAGTTAGTACTGCATTTTGATTATTGTGAATAATGCTGCTATAAACATGGGTGTACAAGTAACTACTTGAGTCCCTGACTTTAATTATTTTGGGTGTATATACCCAGAAGTAGAATTGTTGGATCATAAATCTATTTTTCATTTGTAAAATTATATTTAATTTTTTAATATAATATTGTTTTATTTTAATTTTATTTTTAATTCTATTTTTAGTTTTTTGATGATTCACATATTGTTGTTCATAACAACTGCCACAGTTTACATTTCCACCAGTAGTGCACAGGGTTCAAATTTCTTCACATTCTTGTCAATACTTGATATTTTCTGTTTTGTTTGGTTTTGTTGGATAATAGCCATCCTAACAGGTGTGAAGTAGTATGGCACTGTGGCTTTAATGTGCATTTCTTTAACGATTAGTGAATTTGAGCATATTTTCTGATGGAGTGTGATGTCCAGTATCCCTGGAATTAGAGGAATATCTTCAAAATGATCTTTCTTGCCCCTATGAAAACTACATGACATGGTTGGATGAAAGGCTTTTTATTGGGATGACACTGGTAGCAAAAGGAATCAGAAAGGAAATCGCAACCGGCTTCTCTCACCTGTTGATTTTCTGTCTTCCTGTAGCATTCTTAATGATCAGATTCAAATGGGTGGTAAAAAACAAATAGTATGTCATAGTCCTGGCCACATCACCTATGCAAACTTGGGGAATGTTGATTGAGAGATTCAAATATCCCTTATCTACCATCTGCTTCCTCTACACATATTTCATACAAGGAAGTCAGCAATAACTACTGAAGAGACCATACATTCCTTTCAAACCTATTGATGGAATGAATTACTAATGGCATCATCAACAATATCTACTAGCAGGCACCCAAGCTAACATAAAACAGTCTTTGTTAAGGGAATTGTGCTTTATGATATAGGCAAGCAAAAGCCATATTGATATTTAAATTACTTGTGGGAAAAGACATATATCCATTAAGAGAACTGCTTTCCAAAGTGATGTGCAGCTATGCTAGTAACAGTAAGCAAGATGATGATGTATTGGAGCACAGAAATGTAATATTAGATTTTTCAAAACATTTAAAACCTAATCTTTTATAACTGGGTGTCAGTGAACTAAAAGTCTGATGGTTGTATCTGGCCTCCTCACTTTAAATTTTTTTTTTATTAGAGTGTAGCTATCCCTAATTTTTAAATTTTCATGTCTATGGCTGCTTTCCTGTTACAATGATACAATTGAGCAATTAGGATAAAGACTTGTACGATCACCAAACATAGGGTATCTAGTATCTGAAATTTCACTGAAAAAATTTGTCAACTCTTGTTTTATAATTTAACGTTTGGATATGTTTCTTAGAGTGCAAAAATGATTATAAATGTATGCAGGTACATAATGACATATGACACATGTTTAAAGTACAAAAAAAAGTTTTCTTAAACAAGGATGCTTGCGTAGAAAAGTATAGAGATGTCTGTTTTATTAAATAGATATCGAATTGCTCACCTGTCATAAGGGTCTAATCATATTAGCTCACTGATTCAAAACAGGAAAAATACTGACTGGTAACTCAGTCTTTCCAGGATCCTCTTACAAGAGCTGCCAGTGTGTCTCCCACAAAAAGTGATGGATAAAACACCCTCAACTCCCAATATATACCTCAACCCACAAACACAGACACACAGAAGCACACTGTTGATAGACTTTAAACAGGCCTGTAATTGACAGATTTTCCACCTTTTCTGCCTATAATTCTAACTGATCAATGTATCAGGAAACGATAGCATAAATAGTTGTCATAAAAAACAAAATGTTAGCATATTTCCTGCATTAGTGTAGCATTGTATGGAAAGTGTGAAATATACGTCCACTCTCAGAGTCAGATTCATAGTTGAGAGGTCAGCCACTTTCACCTATACCACTCCTAATAGTGAATGAACAAAACCACATTCAGGAACATACCAGCAACCTTTAAATAATAGGTATTTCATGGAACAAACTTTTGCAACAATGGTAATGCAGAAAGTTTAGGATTTTTTGTAGGCTCAGATTTCCCATCAGACCCACAATCAGGATTAATTTAGAACCAAGAACACGCTTGCTCTTGAAGGGGTGTCCAAATTGAAAACTTCAAAAATTACTTCCAACATTCAGTTGCCACAGTTTATTCCCCAGACTCAGGCAGGAGGTATTAATAAAATATCTGAGATGCCCTTCATTGAGTACCTCAGGACTGACTTCCATGTCAAGAAGGCTCTACTGTTTGCCACCACTGGCCAACAGAAACATGCATTCAGTTTTACTAAAGTTGTGTCATAGGAATTTCTGGTAGCAGACCCTGATGCACAGAAGTTTCAGTCAATTCCTAACACTGCTTTCTTACTTCACCCTCCAGGCATAAGTCACTACAACCAATCAACAAGAAACTCCTTCGGCACTTGAACCACATGATGAATATATACTGTCCATTGCACATTAACTCTATCATTTAGAACACGAACATTGTGCAAGACCACTAAGTCTCACATGTGACTAACATTGCTACAACTGGATGACTGAAGTAGAAAAGATGTCAGAACATGACATTGTGATGACTGTATATAGAACACAGAGCCAAAGCAATATATGGGAAATGTTTTTTTCTTTTAACAATAAGTAAGTTGTGATTAGAAGCACTTTTGTTTTAATAGGTTTTTATGAGGGTATGTTATGATACCAGAAAGAGGGATTGCAAACCCTTCAGATACAAAAAGAGGCAAGCCTCACATGGAGTTAACGTCTGGGCCAAAACAGATCAATATATGGAAATATATATATGAAGATAATAGTGAGTAGAAAAAGAGTCTTGAGACTGAACTCCCACAGACTATCTTGTGTTTGGCAGTCACTAAGAAATGAATTTGATTCAGTGACATTGTAGAATCTGTTTTCCTAAAATCCATACACTGTCAATAAATAAAAGTATTCAGTGTATGACTCTTACAGATAGGTTAAGAATTTTGAAAAAAAAACATAATGAGGGTTGACAAGTAGTACACAAATGTATCAGTGTACACACATACACACAGTTTCTGTCCAACATAAATATTCAGCCTAGAGAGGCAAAATGGCTTTATGTTACGGTTCATATCAGAATTAAAAAGCAAAGAGAAAATCTCCTTTGTTGTTACTCCTGGAATCTCCTTTTCAAGAAGCCACCACATTATTTCTGGGATACATAGGAGTAAGGCAAGGTGGGACAGACATGACAATTTGTAATTGAAGAAAAGTTTGCAATAGTTTCTCTGTGAGGGAAAAATCCAGACAGACATCATGACCCGCATTCCAGCTATTATATTTTTTTATGGATTAAAATGAGGTGCTTCAAGAATAAGTTTTCCAATCACAGAATCATTCAAAAACACAAATGGGGTTTGAGTGTGGCTCTGCTACTTAAGCTATGTATGGCTATAAGCATTTCCCTTAGCTGCTCCTTTTCCTAATTTCCTTTTATGGGAAATAGAAAAAATATCAACATCTCTTTAATATAAGGATTGATTAGAGTTCACAAATTATGATGGATAGAAGCAGAAAAATGTTCACCTTTAGCCCAGAAGGCTGTCCTGTAGCCTGCATGGTTTTGATAAGATCAAGTAAGTGCTGATTGCTACATTCTTTTTTTTTTTTATTATTATCTTCAAGTTAGTTAACATACAGTTTAGTATTGGTTTCAGGATTAGAATTCAGTTATTCATCACTTACATGTAATACTCAGTGTTCAACCCAACAAGTGCCCTCCTTAGTGCTCATCCCCCATTTAACCTACCCATCAACCCTCAGTTTGTTCTCTGTATTTAAGAGTCTTTTATGGTTTGCCTCCATCTCTGTTTTTATCTTATCTTTCCTTCCCTTCCCTTATGTTCATCTGTTTCTCAAATTCCATTTATGAGTGAAATAATATATCTGTCTTTCCCTAACTGAATTCTTAAAGAGTCTCATGACTGCCTGTATATTTCACTGATAACTAATATTGAACTGAATCATAAGCACCAGAGAAATCTTAGGAAAGTAGTTTTACGACTAGGAATTCGAAGAAGGTATTTATGATCTAATACTCCCTACACATCCCCTCCCCCTTGAGCACTAAGCATATAACACCAGCTTCACACAGCAAAAGTGCAGCTCTTTCTCTCCATAGGCACTGTCCCCATGTTTTAATAAAAACACCACTTTGCACCAAAAACATCTCAGAAAGTTTTTCTTTATCAATTGCTCATGACCCCACATCATTTTGGTGCTGAATGTGGGTCCTGTCTTCTTATCTGGACTTCAAGCTTTGAGGCAAATTTGGTAAGATACCATCTCTTCTCTTCTTTTACTTTAATCGAGGGGCTTTTCAAGGAGTACAGTCTGGAACACTCATGTCAATTGTTCAGGCTGCAAATCCTCTAGCCCATTGTTACTCTATGGGGAGGAATAAAAGCCTGTCTTTTGACTGGAAGCTAGTACACTGGTAATGAGACCCAGAAACTTGATGTCCTCTCTTTATTCCCATTCTTATATAAAACTGTCTTTCTGAGGTATCAGACAGTCACTTAAGTCACTAGGGCACCTGTCAATCTTAATATTCCCATTTGTAAGTTTTCTTCCTCATCTATCTAATGTGATCCTCTTCACATCTCTGGTCTAGCCACTTCTGGCCACAAGACCTCTGTTCAGAGCTGGCCCAAATCAATACCCAAAATGAATTAAAACACAACAGGGGGAAAAAGCCAACTGGAGACCATTTCTTAAGGAAGTTGGCTTTAAAAGACTATATGTGTTGGAATGTTGCTTAGACCATGATGGATTTCTTTTTTTGTTTTTCTTTTTGTTTTTAATTTTTAAGTTTATTTATTTGACAGAGAGAAAGCATGAGTAGGGGAGCAGAGAGAGAAAGGGGGTGGGATAAAGAGAATACCAAACAGGCTCCACAGTCTCAGCATGAAGCCCAATGCAGGGCTCAAACTCATGAACTGTGAGATCATGACCTGAGCCGAAGTCAGAAGCTTAACCAACTGAGCCACCCAGGTGCCCCAACCATGATGTATTTCTATATTTACTATTTTTCATCATGTCCCTTATTGACTACTTACATTACAACATTGAATAATTTACCCTTGCAAAACTTTTCTGGTGTTTTCCATAGGTTAAAAACAGCAGGATCTTCTTGGCACTACATGGTATTGTGGTCCATTCACCAGCATACATTTGTAGTCTAGAATGCAATGGGGGAAGTGGGAGTACACAGCATCTCTTTTATAGGGCAAGGGTGTGTTCATACCAATTTTTGTTTGAGGGAGGCTTCTAGTCCCTTTGACACTAGGAACCTCTGATATATTCTATGCGGGATGCCATTTGGGAGTTGGGAGGGAAGATTTTTCTTGGTAATGACCTCTTGTTCCCCATCCTCCTTCTTCTTCTTCTCTTTTGCTTCCCAAAGATTCTCCCTTAACCCACTGGAAATACTTCAGATTTTAAGATTTAAGAAAAAAAAAAGGTTAAAAAAAAGAAAAGGAAAAAAGAAAAAAACTGATCTTCTGTAACACTGCATAGCCTCAGTACTCCTTGGGAAATGAGAAAAAATTAATGGGACATTAGGCTTCAATATGATCTATTAGTTAGATCTCTTTTGCATGAAACAGGGAAAATGGATGGAGATACCCGTTGTTCAGGCCTTCATGGCCCTAAGTCAGGATCCCCACCTAAGGGCCTCTTGCAGAATGTGTTTGGCCACTAACCAGGCTAATAAACCCCTCCCAACATATTGGATATGCTTATCTAAATAGATGTCCTCCTCCTAATAGACCCAGTTTGCCAGAGGAATCACAGGCCATCCCTAATGAAGGGGATGCTAACTCTGTCACTTTTCCTTCTCCTAATAAACCCACGTTACTCATGTTGTATGTGGGGGCTTCTCCCTCATTCATTTCCTGGGTTAATGGCTATGATAATTGGAGCCAATTTTCTGTGATTAGTCTACCTCAAGATGGGAATTTAAGGAATATTCCTAAGAATCTGTGAAAGCTCTTTTTGTTTTGGAGAAGTTCCTTGTCTTTTCCAAAGCAAAACGGACCGCCTATTTTCACTTTTTTTTTTTCATAGAAAAAAAAACCCAACATGCATTTGCTCATCTGTCTGAACTGACAAGCTTTAGGACCTGGAATTCTCTTTTTCTGCCCTCTGGGCTTTTATCCACCAACAGCCTTGTTGACAACACCTCACCTCTCTTGATTCCCCCTCACTCCCATTTCTGCACCATCATGGGCATGGCTTGCATTACTGGCTCCTACACCATCCTCTGTGCATCCAGCATCATTGGCTCCTGCTCCTCCTACTCTCGTTATCAAGAAGTGAAAAGCACCCCTCCCTGTACTTAAACCACCCACTTCAAATTTTCCCATGGATGCCCCATGTAAAAATTGACAATGGGGAACAAATTAATTGATCTTTGGCAGACACAGGTGCAACATTCAATATTATAGCTAATTTGAGTGTGTTGGTTTAATTAGGATGGACCTGTCTTTGGCAGTGTCAACATTCAATATAAAACTTTTACTCTATCAGTGTTTGCTTAAGGTCAAATAAGTTCATGTTATCTCTTGCAAGTTGACAGCAAAATATGGTGTAAAATGATGGTAATTTTGTCTGTCTCAAAGTTTTCGTGGGTAATTGTTAAATAGCTTTCAAAATCGTTGGTGGCCTGAAACTTTAACGTTTTACTTGAATGATGGGTTGGATTGAATTCATTGGATATCTAAGTCTTTTCCAAATTGGATAAGATACTGAAACATTAATTGCTAAACATAAAGTTTATCTGCTTTTGGCTTCCTATTTCAGAGAAGCTGAGGATACTTGGGTCTGTTAGTAAATATGCTTTATGCCTTATTGAAAGATTATACTATGGAAAAACATGTTTTTAGAAATTATGAAATGTATTTATAAATTTGGTGATCTAAAGAATTCTGATGTAACAGATAGTTCACAATTGGTTACTACTTAATTTTCATTGGAGACTAAGGTTTCTAAGAGTTAAAATTCTGCTAAATATAATTAACGCTGATGGAATTAAGAGAAGCAATTTTTTATGCAAGAAAATGTGTGTTTTCAATAAAAAAGATATAAGGAATGGGAATACATTTTGTTAAGGGAAAAAGAAAGTAATTTTGTCTTAAAATGAGACTGGTTATTTAAAGAGAAAAGGCTTAGGAAAAAATCTGTGTTCAAAAGAAAGTTGTAGAAGGTTTGTGAAAGTGATGAGGGACCATAAGGCAAGCTGAGGGCAAAACACAAGCTAGCATTATCACCCAGGGTGGGATATGTGTGATATTCCTCACATACTCCTGGCTGCCCAAGAACAAAGGAAAGAAAACAAATGGTTAGCTGATAGAGATCAAAGTCATGCAGGGCATGAGTCTCCATCAGTTTACAAATGTCTTAGTAAATTACAAGTAAAAGGCAATCTTATCAATAGCCTGATCTCCAGAAACCTATAGACTCAGTTTCCAGAGCCCCTAATATCACCTGCCCCTCTATAGCGATATGGGGAACAAAGGCAAGAAAGAAATGGAAAGTAAAATTAAATTTTTTTCATAACCTGCAGCCCATTGACAAATACGTGAGGCAAACAGATTATAACATTTCTCCAGGAACTCCCTACTGTCCTAATGTTAATGCCTTACTAGAAGGAAAACAACCTAAGCTTGACAATAGCAATGCCTCTGGCATCTTTTGAGTCCTCTTTAGCATATCAAAGTCCTTTGGAGGCCTTCCTTTTGGCTTTACTTCCCCAACTCCATAGTATATATCCAATCTCTCCTCACAAACCCAATGCAGCTCTTTCTGCCCACAGGTCCTGTCCCTTTGCTTTATTAAAATCACCTTTTTTGCATCAAAGATGTCTTCAAGAATTCTTTCTTGGCTGTTGGCTCTGAACCTCCAGCACTTCAAAGCCACATAAAAGGGAAATCTTTGGAAAATAATTTTATGTGGGGGCAGGACTAAGGCTGAAATGAATGTATGTCCCTTCATTTGATGGATGGAATGAAAAGAATGAATAGATTTAAAAAGTACTGTGGTATAAGATTGAAATTCTTCTTTTCTCTCTGTAAAAAAGGACAAAGGTTTTGTTTTTGTTTTTGTTTTGATTATTGGTTTGCTCTTGATAAGAAAGTATACACAGGGGTGCCTGGGTGGCTCAGTCAGTTAAGTGTCCTACTTTGGCTCAGGTCATGATCTCATGGTTTGTGAGTTGGAGCCTTGCATCAGGCTCTGTGCTGACAGTTCAGAGCCTGGAACCTGCTTAGGATTCTGTGTCTCCCTGTCTCTCTACCCCTCCCCAACTAGTGCTCTGTCTTTGTCTCTCTGTCTCAAAAATAAATAAACATTTAAAAAAGTTAAAAAATATATTAAAAAAGGATTTATTTTTCTTTTCTTTATCTGCTCAGAAAAACCAAAATTGCTATATTTTGTCTTTATCAGGTCTTTGATTATTTAAAGTTAAAACTTCTCAAAATTTATAATTATCTGTAATCTTATTTAGGTCTGTGCTTTAAAACCTTCTGAGGGTTTTTAACAAACTTCCCTGAGATTTGAATTGTAAAGGAAGTCCTTTTTTTTTGCCTAATTAGGCTTATTTGTTATGTTAAATTACTTGGAAAGCACTGTGAAACCAATAATGCTAAGCTTTAGGTTGTATTATATGGGAAAATGCTATAACTATTCTAGAAAATATGTGAAATTACTGAAGTTTTATTTTATTTATTTATTTTTTGGCTTCTTAGCCCAAAGAAGCTTTTATTTTATTTTATTTTATTTTATTTTATTTTATTTATTATTTTTCAATTTTTTAATTTTTTTTAAATATGAAATTTATTGTCAAATTGGTTTCCATACAACACCCAGTGCTCATCCCAACAGGTGCCCTCCTCAATACCCATCACCCACCCTCGCCTCCCTGCCACACCCCATCAACCCTCAGTTTGTTCTCAGTTTTTAAAAGTATCTTATAGTTTGCCTCCCTCCCTCTCTAACCTCTTTTTTTTCTTCCCCTCCCCCATGGTCTTCTGTTAAGTTTCTCAGGATCCACAGAAGAGTGAAAACATGGTATCTTTCTCTCTATGACTTGCTTCACTTAACACTCTCCAGTTTCATCCACATTGTTACAAAAGGCCATATTTCATTCTTTCTCATTGCCATGTAGTATTCCATTGTGTATATAAACCACAATTTCTTTATCCATTCATCAGTTGATGGACATTTAGGCTCTTTCCATAATTTTGCTATTGTTGAGAGTGCTGCTATAAACATTGGGGTACAAGTGCCCTTTTGCATCAGCACTCCTGTATCCCTTGGGTAAATTCCTAGCAGTGCTATTGCTGGGTCATAGAGTAGATCTATTTTTAATTTTTTGAGGAACCTCCACACTGTTTTCCAGAGTGGCTGCACCAGTTTGCATGCCTACCAACAGTGCAAGAGGGTTACCGTTTCTCCACATCCTCTTCAGCATCTATAGTCTCCTGATATGTTCATTTGAGCCACTCTGACTGGCATGAGGTGGTATCTGAGTTTGGTTTTGATTTGTATTTCCCTGATGAGGAGCGATGTTGAGCATCTTTTCATGTGTCTGTTGACCATCTGGATGTCTTCTTTAGAGAAGTGTCTATTCATGTTTTCTGCCCATTATTCACTGGATTATTTATTTTTCAGGTGTGGAGTTTGGTGAGCTCTTTATAGATTTTGGATACTAGCCCTTTGTCCAATATGTCATTTGCAAATATCTTTTCCCATTCTGTTGGTTGTCTTTTAGTTTTGTTGATTGTTTCCTTGGCAATGCAGAAGCTTTTTATCTTCATGAGGTCCCAGTAGTTCATTTTTGCTTTTAATTCCCTTGCTTTTGGAGATGTGTCAAGTAAGAAATTGCTGCAGCTGAGGTCAGAGAGGATTTTTCCTGCTTTCTCCTCTAGGGTTTTGATGGTTTCCTGTCTCACATTCAGGTCCTTTATCCATTTTGAGTTTATTTTTGTGAGTGGTGTAAGAAAGTGGTCTAGTTTTAATATATCCTGGTATAAGGTCATTACTTGAATTATTGAAATGCTGTGTGTCACAGAAATAACTGGATTGCCTTGTCAATTGTACTATAATGAATTCTCATAGCATATCTTTAACCATGTCCATTTCTGAGGGTTTTTTTTGTCATTTATAGCTATTGTTCTGACGTCACAAAATGTGTTTCATCTTCAAGGATATTCATAAAAAGGACTTTTGACAAATACAGGCTTTTGATATCTTTAAAAATTATAAAACTGAACTGGGTAAAAATTTTCAGAACTAATATGAAATCTGCATTAAAACTGAACAAAAATTAGTAACATAAGACTAAAAGAATTAAGAGGATGATTATAGTTTTTGTGACTCTTGCTTGAAACATTGCTTATTCTCTAATGCTTGCTCTTCCAGATTAAGGAAACTCTTTCTTAAAATATCCATGATTTACAGAAATATGATAGAATATTCCTTTGTGAACTAATTGAAACATTTAACTCTTCTCTCTACCTGAACGCTCCAGTATTTAAAAATTCTATGTAAGTATTCTTTCTTTCATGGTAATTATAATTATTCGCATAAGTTCGATGAGAATCTGTTCTCTTTGTAACAGGACACCATTGGAAACATTGGTTATATTACCAAGGCTTTGAGTAGAATGTCATATTTGGGAGAGACATGCATAGACTCAGAAATGACCAGACAGCTTTAAGGAATTAAGGTTGACATTATGGAGCCAATGGAACCCCTTGGAAATGTTGTCTTGATACCTTGCTTACAGAGTTTCCAGCAACCTTATCAGGTGAGTAAAGAATGTCACTATCTGGAAGGTTCAGGAACCTCAGGATATTTTGGGGACCATGAGAAGAGGAATTCACCAAATTCCATAGGTATTGCAGGAAAGTCTGACAAGTATTTGGCTTGGCTGTGGCCTCAAGAGGCTACTAAAGATTCAATCTAGAGATTTCTTATAAAATTCTAGCAAAGCAGATTTCAAAGGATCTCTATGCTCAATCACTATTCTCACTGAGCTTATGTAAATAATTAGGCCAAGTTTGTTAAAACTGGATTTCTTTCACAAACAAATTAGTATTGATTTGGATATCTGTGGAAATAAGGGTAAATTTAGAGAGAAAAAAATATGTTTTAATAATGCATCCTTATGGATGTCAGATTCTAGTTTTGGTTAATTGTCTTTAAATTTTTGGCCAAGCTAGGTGGAGGAGCTAAGATGGTAGAGTAGGAGGAGACCCTAGGCTCACTTTATCCTTTGAACACAGCTAGATAAATATCAAAACATTCTGAATACCCAAGAAATCAAACTAAGAACTGACAGAATAAACTGCAAAACTAGAGGGAGAGAAGAGGCCACATTGTAGAAAGTAGGAGGTGTGGAGTTATGATTTGAGGGAGAAAATGATAGCAGGTACTGTGGAGGGGAGGGAGACCTGGTCATGGAGAGAGATGTGAGAGAGGAGTGCACAGGAGATTTTACAAAGAAAACACTTCCCCAAAGCCATTGACTAGGAAAATGAGGAGTGCTGATTTTTTTGAGATTTTACTGCCAGTTGGGCTAAAAGACTGGAGTTTTAGAGGTCCATGGCATGGCCGGTGTGGAGCATGCCAGGTGCTGCAGTGCTTCTGTGGAGAAGGATGGAAGATAGCCTTGGGGCAGATGGCTTGATCTGAAGATCCCCTGGGATGCACTGGGAAAGATGGTTCCCAATTATTGGAGTGTATCTGGGAGAATTGGCATTGCCTGTCCTGGACAAAAGAGCTGGCGAGTGCCATTATCCTCCCTTGCCCCTCAGCATAGGTGCAAAGACACCTGCTGATGGTGGCTAACTTGGACACTGGCCCTTTAGCCTACTTTGCTCCAAATCTCATGCCCCTGCATTTTGGTGTGACTGCTCTTCTGGGACAAACCTGCATCAGTCCCAGCACAGTGAGACCCTCCCCCAGAGGGCCAGCATGGGTCCCCACCACACCAGGTCCCTAAAGTTTGGAGTTTTAAAACTCAGTTGGCCTGCCTGGGATAGAACACAGGTGCACTGTGCAGCCAGGCAGGCAGAAAACCTAGACACATGGTGAAGGCAGGGATCTGAGGAATGCCTGGGACACATGAGGGGACATTGTTCATTCTTCTGGGATGGCTTGCTGGACAGTGGCAGATGTGAACTCCTCTTTCAGGGATGAGGAAGGGGGTTGGTACCATTTATCTCCCCTTCCTCTTAGCATAAAATAACTTCAGAAAGCAACAGAGCACCAACAGTGACAGCCTAAACATTTTACACCAATCCCTGCCCATACACTTGCTCTGCAAGTGCTGCTTTTCTAGGGCGGTGTGCCTGAGAACCAGAGCAGTAGGCCCCTCCCCCAGAAGATAAGCACAAACCCCACCTCATGCACCATTTCTGTTGATCATAGAGTTCTTCAAAGCTTCAGCTCTAGTGGAAATAGCATCAGGTCTCTTTTAACAAGCAGACCAGAGGACACCTAGTTAAAACTCACCACACTTTTGCCAAGTCCAAACACTCTCCACTACAGGCAAGGAGAACCTCTGCAGATGACTGACTTGAGGGAAAGAACAGCCAAACACAGCAGCAAGAATGCATGCAGCACACACCAGTGACACTCCCTGAAGCACCAAGCCGTGGATAGTATATGACCTCTTGTTTATAAAGCTATTACTCTCAAGAGCAAGAAGCATAACGGGCTTTCCTAACACATAGAAGAATACAGAGACCTAGACAAAATGCCAAGATGGAGGAATTCATCCCAAAAGAAAGGACAAGAAAAGGTTACAGCCAGGGATCTAATCGAAACAGATATAAGTAATATGCCTGATCCATAGTTCAAAGCAACAATCAGGATACTCACTGGGCTTTAGGAAAGCATAGATGGCACCAGGGAGTCCCTTATCATAGAGATAAAAAGACTTAAAAACTAGTCAGGATGAAATAAAAAAATGCTATAGCTGAGATTCAATCACAAGGATGGAAGAAGCAGAGGAAGGAATAAGTGATATAGAAGCTAAAATTATGGAAAATAATGAAGTTGGAAAGAAGAGGGGAAAAGCTATTGGATCACAAATATAGACCTAGAGAACTCGGTGGCTCCATGAAGCATAATAGCATTCATATCATAGAAGTCCCAGAAGAGAAGAGAAAAGGGGAAGAAAGTTTATTTGAGGAAATAATAGCTAAAAACTGCCCTAATCAGGGGAAGGAAACAGATATCCAAATCCAGAAGGCACAGAGAACTCCTGTCAAAATCAAAAAAAGCAGAGCAACACAAAGATGTATTGTAGCTAAATTTGCACAATATAATGATAAAGAAAAAATCGTAAAAGTAGCAAGACAGAAGAAGTACTAACTTACCAGGGAAGACAAGTAAGTTTAGCAGCAGATCTCTCCACAGAAACTTGGCAGGCCAGAAGGGAGTGGCATGAAATATTCAATGTGCTGAATGAGAAAAATCTGCAACCAAGAATACTCTATCCAACAAGGTTATCATTCAGAACAGAAGGAGAAATAGAGTTTTCTTAAATGTTTGCCTAAGCTAGACAACTTGAGGTAAACTTCAGAAGGATTGCCATAATAGCGCTTATATAGACAATATTCCTGCTTGTTACTCTGTGGGGATAACAAAAGGGACCCCATGGGCATATGATTACTTAAGCAGCTCGACATTGGAATGGACTCCCCACAATTGTGTAACTCAGTTGTCACCTTGATCAATTCTATGTGGCTAGGGTAAAAAAATTGCTCCTTAAAAGCCAAAGAGTGAACTTGTGGAAATAATAGATGCCCTGATGCCACCACCATCCTTATTATTGGATGGGGTAATACACTTGGGGATGCCTTTGTCTCTCAGGACAAGAAATCTTGCATTTCCCAGTGATTCCTCGTAATTAGGATATTGTTAAGACTAGACATCAGGCAAAAAGGGCTTCTTTTTTATAATGTTTATTTATCTTTAAGATAGAGAGAAAGAGTATGTGGGTGAGTGGAGGAAGGACAGAGAGAGAGAATTTCAAGCAGGCTCTGCACTGTCAGGACAGAGCCCTGATGTGGGGCTCGAACTCATGAACCATCACATCATGACCTGAATCAAAATCAAGGGTCAGACACTCAACTGACTGAGCCACCCAGGTGCCCCCAGGCAAAGAGGGCTTCTTAATGGTTTTATCCCTTAGCCATATGTGTCCTGGGAACTATCTTACAGCCATCGATATAAAATTACAAGTAGAGGCTTTAGCCAAGCATACAGTAGCCACCTTTAACCAAACCTAACATGAAGTCGCCCACCAATTCAAAAAGTGGTCTTCCAAAACCTAATGGCCCTTGATTTGCTGATTGTAAGTCAAAGAAAAAGTTATTATACTAATATTGAGACTAAATGTTATATAAATGTCCCAGATGACTCTGCTAATGTATCCAAAGTTTTAGCAGACATGCAGACCATACCTAAATGGAAACTCTCTTTTACAATGGGCACATTAAATTGAGATACAAAACCAGTCTTCATGCTAGATTTGTGGCTTATGGCCCATATCAAGCACTTCAAGCCTCCCTTGGTGGGTTTCTCCATTACAAGGCACAGATTCAAATTATTTATATCAATACATAGCTGATGTGATACATCACCCCAATGCCAGTACATATAGGGATATTTCTATTCTTAAAAAAATGTTTCTTGCTGGCCTCTGGTAAATGGGACTCTCTGGGCCATAAGGGGCCTTTCTCTTATCCTCAAACTAATAAACATTTTAACTGAATATGACAACCCACAGATGGGCTCAGAACAATGAACAAGATCCGTGTTTCACTGATATGACCATCTGACATCTATTTTTACTCCATCAATAGGTTTAGCAGATGTCATATAGCACGTGGAGATTCTTGATAAATATACAATTAAGGCCTTAAATGACTCTCAGAATAGCATTACATTATTAAACACTGAAATGACCCAAATGAGTAAAGCAGTTCTACAAAATAGAATGGTATTGATGTCTTGACAGCAGCACAAGAAGGAACATGTGCCATTATTAAAACAGAATTCTGCATCTATATTCCAGATTATAACAAAAATATAACAGGATTACTTGCTGATATGAATAACCAAATTGGTGCTCTTAAAGACCCTACATTGTCACTTAATAATTGATTATATTCCTGTTTGGGAGGTGGACTATGGTCCACTCTAAGGGATCTTCTCATTACACCTTTTATTTTTATTATGATATTAATCCTAATTAAAAAAATATCAACCCTATGTTGTCTTTTTAGCTTTGTTCTTTCCTATTGTCAAGATATATGCAAGCAGTTCTTGACTCCACCCAGCCGACAGATGATCCATAGTACCCAAAACAAATTCACCCTGATGTCCTCTCTGGACTCTACAGCAATGGTCTTCCATAATAGGTACTTGTAGGGACAAAGAGTGACCAATTTCATTCCATAAGTAGGGATATCTCTATGCCCCCTGTCAGCTTGAAGAAGTTAGAGAAGACGAGCACTTCACCCTTCAACAACTTAAAAATTTAAGGACTGAAAATTGGTCAGGGGTGAAATGATGAGGGATAGGAGTAGAAAAATGTTCACCTTTAGTCCAGAAGGCTGACCTATATAGTCTACATAGTTTTGGTAAGGATTAGCTAACTGCTGGTTGCTACATTCTTAAAGGGTCTTATGACTGCCTGTACATCTCACTAATAGTTAATATTGAACTGAATGATAAGCACTAGAGAAATCTTGTGAAAGTAGTTTTGCAAGTTGAAATTTGAAGAAGACATTATGATCTAATACTACCTGCACATACCCTCCCCCTTGAGCACTAAGGATATAATCACCAGGTTCACACAGCAAAAGTGCAACTCTTTATGCCCATGGGTCTTGTCCCTGTGCTTTACTAAAAACATCTTTTTGCACTCAAGATATCTCAAGAATTCTTTCTTGACTGTGTCTCATGGCCCCAAATTAACATGTAGTGTTTTATCTACAATATCAAGGATGAATAAAAGTGTTTTAAAAATTCCAAGGTTTTTTCTATAATATTCAGGCACCAGTCCATGAAAGCATGAAATTTCAGTCTAGAAATTCTGGACTCCACTTGTCAGCATTTAAATGGCCAGCAAATAAGTATTTAGATAATTATCTAAATGTTCCCACATGCCGCATGGGGAAGAAAATGAGATTTCTTGCACCCTCTTCATTCCATCACAAGGAAACATTAAAAACACAACAACCAGAGAATAGTAAAAGTTACTTACTTCAATAATAATTAAGGTAATGCAAATGGGAAAGCATCCCATATTTCACCTCTGCAGATTAGTAAAACAATAGAAGAACTGGAAAATGTGAATCATTCAGAGTTTAAGGTGACAGGTAACTGGGGAAGAGTTGCTGTTTCCCAAGATCACCCAGGTGGGATATGGAACACCAAATAGAAACCCAGATTAATCAACCACCAAAAAGGGCATTTATCTATCCATAGAACTCATTATAGGAAAGTTCAATGAAAATGCCAAATAATAATAATAAAGAGGTAAAAATATTACTGCCAACATTTGAGCCTGTCTTTTTTCTCTTTGTCTATTTCTACAACTAAAAGGTTTTTTTTTTTCTTTTCAAGTTTATATTTAAATTCCAATTAGTTAACATACAGTGTAATTTAAGTTTCAGGTGTAGAATTTAGTGATTCATCACTTATATACAAAACCCAGAGCTCATCACAACAAATGCCCTCCTTAATATCCATCACCTATTTAACCCATCCACCTGCCAAGCTTCCCTCCAGTACCCCTCAGTCTGTTCTCTATAGTTAGGAGTCTGTTTTATGGTTTCCCTCTTTCTCTTCCCCCCCCCATGTTCACCTGTTTCCTTTTTTAAATTATAAATATGAGTGAAATCATATGATATTTGTCTTTCCCTTACTGACTTACTTTGCTTAGATTAGTATACTTTAGCTCCAACCATATTATTGCAAATGGCAAAATTTCATTCTTTTTTATGGCTGAGTAATATTCCATTATATATATATATATATATATATATATATAAATATATATATATTTATACATATCTCACATCTTCTTTATCCATACATCAGTCCATGGAAATTTGGGCTGTTTCCATAATTTGGCTATTGTAGATAATGCTGGTATAAATATTGGAGTGCATGTATCCCTTTGAATTAGTATTTTGTATCCTTGGTGTAAATACCTAGTAATGTGATGGCTGGATCACAGGGTAGTTCTATTTTTAACTTTTTGAGGAACCTCCATACTGTTTTCCAGAGTAGCTGCACCAGTTTTCATCCCCACCAACAGGGCAAAAGGGTTACCCTTTCTCCACATTCTCACCAACCCCTGTTGTTTCTTGTATTGTTGATTTTAGCCATTCTGACAGGTGTGAGGTGATAGCTCATTGTTTTGATTTGTATTTCCCTGATAATAAGTGATAATAAGCATCTTTTTATGTGTCTGTTAGCTACTTGTATTTCTTCTTGGAAAAAATGTCTACTCATGTTGGCTGCCCATTTCTTAAATGGAATATTTGTTTTTTGGGTGTTCAGTATTATAATATAAGTCCCTTACATATTTTAGATACTAACCCTTTATCAGATATGCCATTTGCAAATATCTTCTTTCATTCTTTGGGTTGTCTTTTAGTTTTTTTTGACTGTTTCCTTCACTGTGCTGAAGCTTTTCATTTTGATGAAGTCCCAATAGTTTATTATTGCTTTTGTTTCCCTTGCCTCAGGTGACATGTCTAGTAAGAAGTTGCTATGGCCAATGTCAAAGGAGTTACTGCTTGTGTTCTACTCTAGGATTTCGATGGTTTCCTGCCTCACATTTAGATATTTCATCCATTTTGAACTTATTTTTGTGTACGGAGTAAGAAAGTGGTCCAGTTTCATTCTTTGGCATGTTGTTATTCAGTTTTCCCACTCAGCACCACTTGTTGAGGAGACTCTTTTTTTCATTGGATAGTCCTTTCCAACATTAGTTGACCATATAGTTGTGGGATCATTTCTGGGTTTTATATTCTATTCTATTGATCTATGTGTCTGTTTTTGTGCCAGTACCACACCGTCTTAATCGCTACAACATTGTAATATAACTTGAAGTGCAGAATTGTGATTCCTCCAGCTACGCTTTTCTTTTTCAAGATTGCTTTTGTTATTTGGGGCCTTTTGTGAATCCATACAAATGTTAGGATTATTTATTCTGGCTTAGTGAAAAATGCTATTGGTATTTTGTTAGAGATTGCATTATATGTGTAGTTTGCTTTGGATAGTATAGACATTTTAACAATATTTATTCTTGCAATCCTTGAGCATGGAATGTTTTTCCATTTGTGCCCTCTTCAGTTTCCTAAGTTATCTGTAGTTTCACAATACAGATCTTTTACCTCTTTGGTTAAGTTTATTCCTACATATCTTATGAGTTTTGGTGCAATTGCAAAATGGATCAGTTCCTTGATTTTTCTTTCTGCTGCACCGTTATTGGTGTATAGAAATGGAACAGATTTCTGTACATGGATTTTGTATCCTGTAACTTTACTGAATTCACGTATCAGTTCTACCAATTTTTTTTGGTGGTATCTTTTGGGTATTCTATATATAGTATCATGTCTTCTGCAAATAGTGAAAGTTGACTTCTTCCTTGCTGATTTGGATGCCTTTTATTTCATTTGGTTCTCTTTTGATAGCTGAGGCTAGGACTTCCAGCATTATGTTAAAAAACAGTGGGGAGAGTGGACATACCTGTCCTATTTCTGACCATAAAGGAAGAGCTTTCAGTTTTTCTCTATTTAGGATGACATTAACTGTGGGTTTTCATATACAGCCTTTATTATGTTGAGGTATATTACCTCTAACCATACTTTGTTGAGGGTTTTTATAATAAATGAATGTTGTATTTTGTCAAATGTTTTTTCTGCATCTATTGAAAGGATCATATGCTTCTTATACTTTATTTTATTAATGTGGGGTATCACTTTGATTTGTGAATAGTGTACCACCTTGCAACACAGGAATAAGCCCCACTTAATCGTGGTAAATGGTTCTTTTAATGTATTGTTGGATTCAATTTGCCAGCATTTTGTTGAGATTTTTTGCATCATGTTCATCAGGGAAATTGGCCTGTAGTTCTCTTTTTGCTTGTCTTGTTTTGGAATCAGGGTAATGCTGGCCTCATAGAATGAAATTGGTAGTTTTCCTTCCATTTCTATTTTTTGGAATACTTTGAGAAGAATGGGTATTAAGTCTTCTTTAAATATTTGGTAGAATTCCTCTGTGAAGCCATCTGGCCCTGGACTTTGCTTCTTGGGAGTTTTTTGAATGTCCATGCTGGTTATTGGTCTGCTCAAGTTTTCTTTTTTCTTTTCTCCTTTTTTTTTTTTTTTTTTTTTTTTTTTTTAGTTTCTACATCATTTGTTTCTGCTCTAATCTTTATTATTTCCCTTCTGCTGGCTTTAGGCTTTGTTTATTGTTCCTCTTCTAGCTCCTTTGGTTGTAATGTTAGGTTGCTTATTTTAGATTGTTCTTGCTTCTTTAGGTAGGCCTGTATTGCTATTAAATTCCCTCTTAGAATTGCTTCCACTGCATCCCAAATGTTTATGACTGTCATGTTTCATATTCATTTGTTTCCATGTATTTTTTTATTTCTCTGATTTCCTAGTTGACCCATTCATTCCTTAGTATTGTGTTGTTTGATCTCCATGTATTTGTGGCATTTCCAGGTTTTTTCTTGTGGTTCACTTCAAGTTTCATAGCATTGTAATCAGAATATATGCATGGTATGATCTTGATCTTTTTGTACTTATCAAGGCCTGATTTGTGACCCAGTATGTGATCTATTCTGGAGAATGTCCCATGTGAACTTGTAAAGAATGTGTATTCTGCTACTTTAAGATGAAGTATTCTTAATATAGCTGTTAAATCCATCTGGTTCAGTGTGTCATTCAAAGCCATTGCTTCCTTGTTGATTTTCTGCTTAGATGATCTGTCCATTGATGTAAGTGGGTTATTAAAGCCCCTATGACTATTGTATTAGTATAAATGAGTTCCTTTATGTTTGTTATTAATTGTTTTATGTTTGTGGGTGGTTTCATGTTGAGGGTATAAATATTTTCAATTGTTAGAACTTTTTGGATAGTCCCCTTTATTATGATATAATGCCCTGCTTCAACTCTTGTTACAGTCTTTTAAAATCTAGTTTGTGTGATATAACCATGGTACTCTGGCTTTCTTTTGACATCAGTTTGGATGATGAATATTTCTCTATCCCCTCATGTTCAATCTTCAGGTGTCTTTAGGTCTAAAATGAGTCTCTTACAGGAAGTATATAGATGGGTCTTGTTTTTTTTTTTTGTCCATTCTGATACCCTATGTCTTTGTATTGGAGCTTTTAGCCCATTTATGTTCAAAGTAATTATTGATAGATATGTATTTAGTGTCATTTTATTACTTGTTTTATCATTGTTTCCAGAGATTTTTTTGTTTCTTTCTTGACTTTGTCACTTTTGCTCTTTCTTTCCACTCAAAGTGTCCCCTTTAATATTTCTTGCAAGGTTGGCTTAGTGGCCATGAACTCCTTTAGTTTTTGTTTATCTGGGAAACTCTTTATCTCTTCTTCTATTCTGAATTATAGCCTTGCTGGATAGAGTATTCTTGGCTGCAGATTTTTCCCATTCAGCACGTTGAGTATATCATATCACTCCCTTGTGGTCTGCCGAATTTCTGTGGACAGATCTGCCACTAGCCTTATGAGTCTTCCCTTGTAAGTTAGGGACTTCTTTTGTCTTGCTTCTTTTAGGATTTTTTTTCTTTATCATTATATTTTGCAAATTTAACTACAATACATCTTTGTTTTGCTCTGCTTTTTTTGATTTTGACAGGAGTTCTCTGTGCCTCCTGGACTTGGTTGTCTGTTTTCTTCCCCTAATTAGGGGGGAAGTAAATCTCAAGTAAATCTTCTTTCCTCAAGTAAACCTTCTTTCCTCTTTTGTCTCTCTTCTTCTGGGACTCCTATAGTACCAATGTTATTATGTTTGATGGAGTCACTGAGTTCCCTAAGTCTATTCTCATGATCCATAATTGTTCTTTCTCTCTTTTGGTCAGCTTCATTATTTTCCATTATTCTATATTCTATACCAATTGTTTATTTCTGTTTCTTCCATCCTGTGATCATTACATTCAGTCTGTTTAGAATCTCAGTTATTGTATTTTTTTCCTTCTGACTGATTGTTTTTTAAATCTTTTATTTCTATGGTATGGGTCTCCCTGATGTCTTCCATGCTTTTCTCAAGCCCAAAGAGTATCCTTATTATTGTTGCTTTAAACTATGGATCAGGCATATTACTTATATCTGTTTCGATTAGATCCCTGGCTGTAACCTTTTCTTGTCCTTTCTTTTGGGATGAATTCCTCCATCTTGGCATTTTGTCTAGGTCTCTGTATTCTTCTATGTGTTAGGAAAGCCTGTTATGTTTCCTGCTCTTGAGAGTAATAGCTTTATAAACAAGAGGTCATATACTATCCACGGCTTGGTGCTTCAGGGAGTGTCTCTGGTGTGTGCTGCATGCACTCTTGCTGTTGTGTTTGGCTGTTTCCCTCAAGTTAGTCATCTGCAGAGGTTCTCCTTGCCTGTAGTGGGGAATGTCTAGACCCTGGCTAGAGTGTGATGAGTTTTAACTAGGTGTACCTTGGTCTGTTTATTAAATGAGACCTGATGCTACTTTCACTAGAACTGAAGCTTTGCAAAACTCTATGGTTGGCAGATGCAGTCCATGTGTGGGTTTCTGTTGGTCTTCTGGGGAAGGGACCCATTGTGCTGGGCCTTAGGCACACTTGCCAGAGAAAAGCAGTACAGCAGCATGCAGGGAGGTGGGATTTGGTGTAAGCAGTTTTGGGAGCTGGTATTGGCACTGTGCTGTTTACTGAAGTTGGTTTATACTTAGGGGTGGAGCAAGGGAAAGGGCTCCAGCCAGCTCCTTTGCCCCCAGAAAGGTGTGTCTGTCCCTCCCTTGCTGCTCTCAGGGAAGCATACCCAGAAGAGTGAATAACTTCTCCTCATTTGTCCCAGGCATTGTTCAGATCACTATTTTCATGCTGTCTGTCTTTGGATTGCTCACCTGCTTGGAGCAGCACAGTGCACTTCGGGCTCCATCTCAGCCAAGCCTGCTGACTTTTAAAGCTCTAAACTTTAAAGATGTTCTCTGGCAGAGGCTTGCACTGGTCTTCTGTGGGAGGGTCTCACCATGCTGAGACAGATGCAGATATGACTGAGAAGGATAGTTGCACCATAGTGCAGGGGCATGGGATTTGGAGTAAAGCAGGCTAAAGAACCAATGTCCAGAGACACCTCAGCAGGTGTCTCTGCATCTTTGCTAAGGAATGGGGTTGGGAAATGGCACCCACCAGCTCTTTTGTCCCTGGAGAGGCGTCTTTGTGAAAACCAGCACTCACAGATGCCCTCCAAGAACAGTTTCTCCCTGTATGCCTGATTGATACTCAGATATTGCCATCTGCCTCAGGGTTGTTTGCCTACCTTATTTCCAGTAGTGCAACACCCTCAGGGCTCTTTACCAGCCAAGCCCAATGACCTTTAAAATTCTGGTCTTTGAGCCCTACTGGTTGTAAAAACTCACAAAAAACAGCCCCTCTCATTTTCCCAGCCAATGGTTTTGGGGGAAGTGTTCTCCTTGTATGTATCCCTGTGCACTCCACTCTCTTGCTTTTCTCCATGACCATGGATCTCTGCCCTCCACAGCACCCATAACCCGTTTCTCCCCAAACCATGTCTCCACGTTTCCTATCTTCCTCAATGTGGCCTCTTCTCTCCCTCTAGTGCAGTTTTTTGTCAGTCCTCAGTCAGTACCCAATTTCTTGGGTATTGGGAATGATTTGATAGTTATATAACTGTGTTCGAGGGACAAGGCAAGCCTAGGGTCCTCCTACTATGCCATGATCTTAGCTCAGATCCCAAAAGTCTATTTGTTTTAGCTCTACACCATATTTCAATAGATTTTATTGTTCATATTTGTATATTACTTAGAAAGTATGTATCACATTGATGGTGTATTTCCCACATACCCTAAAAATGGTGATAAAAATAATGATAAAAATGATGAATGCTTAATGTAAACAATTAATAGAAAAATATCTTACATAAAAATATCTAAATGAACTGGCATATCACCCAGTGGTCCCCTTTCAATATATCTTCTACTACTAAGTTTGTATACAAACTAATAGTAATTTCATTTCATTTTCTGTAGTCATAGAAATCTCTCTCTCTCTCTCTCTTTTTATTTCTCTTTGTGCTCTCCTTGACCATTATTAGTACATGAACCAAACAACACATAACTTGTTTAAGCATACCCCAACTCTCAGAAATTTTCAACTTTTAAAATATCCAAATATTTATTCTGACCCAGATCTTCTAGAACTTGGTGTAATGTTTAAATACAAAATCAAATTAGTATAAAGACAAAATATTAATCTTGGCCAATCTATGACCCATAAATTCATAATTTTTAAATTGTCATCAAGAAATAAAATTTCCGGGAGTTACATCAGCAAGGTGGTAGAGTAGGAAGTCTTAGATCCTCCTTCCCCTCACAAACACACCAATTCAGCAACAATACAAGGACAAATTCCCTTTGTGATAAATCCAAAATGTAAATGAAATGCTCCTCTACACTGTGTGAACATGAAACCAGGCTCACTGAAGCTAGCAGAGAGATTCAAGACATCTCATTTCAGTCTCTGCCTCTGGTATACGATCAGAAAAGACCATTTAGCTTTCAGCTTCTCCCAGGGGAAGGAAGAAGTTTGTTCATGTGTTCCACACACCAACATTTCCTCAAGGGCTCCCCAGAGGACTGGTTTTTCTCCTTCCAGTCTTGGATCTCTGACAAATCTGATACAGTCTAGCCACCTGAGAGAGAATGGAGAGGATGGTTTGAATTATTAGATGCCGAAGATACTTCCCCCTGCTCAGCATAGAGTAAGCAGATGAAAAATCCCAGCTTTCAGCTTCCCTCTTAGAGGAAACGAGTTGATCCATCCATCCAACAATCCATCTACTCCAGGCCTGCCCTAAGAAGTGGCATCTGGCTTTCCAGTCTTGGAACTCTAGTGGGTCTAGCATAGTTTAGCTACCTGAGGAAGAATACCAATTTCGACTGGTAGAGGCCATAGATCCTCCCCTTCTTTAGCACCAAGCAAGCAGACAAAAACACAGCTGCCTGCCTCTCCTGGAAGAGGGAAAGAGTTGACAGAGAATCCCAGAATCTCTAGCCAGGCTGTTGGATAGAGGACTTCGTGCATTGTAGCCAGTCCATGGAGACTGAGAGAGGTAACTGCCTTATCAACACAGAAAGTAAAGGAAAATTAAGAATCAGGAAAAGATGCTCCAACCAGAGGAATAAAACAAATCTCCAGAAACTAATCCTAATGAAATTGTACATAATTTACAGAGATTGATAGAGAATTCATATCAACTGTTATAACATTACTCACTGAGTTCAAGAGAACAATGCATGGACAAAGTGAGAATTTCAACAAGGATAAAATATTGAAAAGTACCAAATAGAATCCATGCAGCTGAAGAACACAATAACTAAACTGAAAAATTCACTGGCAACACTGTTCTTTAAAAATGAAGGGGAGGTATGCCTGGGTGGCTCAGTCGGTTAAGCATCCGACTTTGGCTCAGGTCATAATCTCATGGTTCATGAGTTGGAGCCCTGCATCAGGCTCTGACAGCAAAGAGTCCGCTTGGGATTCTCCCTCCCTCTCTCTGCCCCTCCCCGACTCATGCTGTGTCTCTCTCAAAAATTAACATTAAAAATTAAAAAAAATAAGAATGAAGGGAAGATAGACTCATCCTTCCCCACACAAAAAACCCAGAAACAAAAACTGAGGGAGTCCATCACTACTTTCCATGCACCACAAGAAATGCTAAAGACAGGTATTCAGGTTGAAGCAAAAGGACCCTAATCAGGGTCCTTATGATAATTGCATAAGAAAGCATGAAATTTGTTGGGAAATGTAAATATTAAGACAAATAGAGAATACTCTATTACTATAATGGTGTTGGGGTAAACATTTTTAATTCTAGTAGTAAAGATAAAGGAAAAAAGTATTAAAAATAATTGTAATTTAAAAATGTGTTAGAGGCCCCTTTGTGGCTCAGTCGGTTGAGTGTCTGACTCTTTATTTTGGCTCAGGTCACGATCCCAGGGTCACAGGATCCAACCCTGAATTGAGCTCTGTGCTGAGAGTGGAGCCTGCTTAAGATTCTCTCTTTCCCTCTCCCCCTGTCCCTCTCTCCTGCTTACGTGTGCTATTTCCTGAAAAATTTTTTTTAAAATGTTAAAAAAAATATATACTATAAATAGATGAAAATTCTAACAATAACAAAATGTGAGGGGGCAATTAAAATGTGGTGTTTTTGTATGTGATTAAAGCTAAGTTGTTATTGGCTTAAAATAAAGTGTTAAAAATAAACTGACAAGGGTGCCAAGAACACTCATTGGGATAAGGGTAGTCTCATCAGCAAGTGGTCATGGAAAAAATGAATATCCACATGCAAAAAAAAAGTAATAATAAGATTGGGCCCTTACCATAATCACACACAAAAAACCCAACTCAAAATGGATTGAAGACTTAAACATAAGACCTGAAACTATAAAAGTCCTAGAAAAAAAATAGAGAAAGAGCTTCATGACATTGATCTTGGCAATTATTTCATGGATGTGACACCAAACATGCAACAAAACCAAAAATAAACTAGTAGGACTACATCAAATTAAAAGTCTTCTGCACCACAAAGGAAACAAGTAACAACAGAGGGAAAAGGGAACCTGTGGACTGGGACAAAATATGCACAAACCATATATCTGATGAGGTTAATCTCCAATAATATACAAGGAACTCCTATAGTTCAATAGTAAACAAAACAGAACAAAAAAAGCCCCCCAAAAACAAACACTAATAACTCACTTAAAAATGGGCTAAGAAACTGAGTAGTCATTTCTCCAAGGAAGACATAGATAACAACAGGTATATGAAAAGATGCTCAATGTTAATAACCATCAAAACCATAATGAGATGTCCCTTCACACCTGTCAGGTTGGCTATTGTTAAGAACATAAAAGATAATAAATATGGGTGAGGCTGCAGAGAAACTGGAATCCTTGCACATTGTTGTTGGGTATGCAAAACATTGCAGCCAACATGGAAAATAATATTTTCCTCAAAAAATTAAGTACATAAATATCGTATAATTTAGTAATTCCATCCTAGGTATTTATCCAAAAGAACTGAATAGGATTTTGAATAGATATTTAGAACTCCCATGTTCAATGCAGTACAATTCACAGTAGCCAAGATGTGGAAACAACCTAAGTGTCCATCAACACCTGGATGAATAGAGAAAATGTGATCTATATCTATCTATCTATCTATCTATCATCTATCGATCTATCTATCTATCCATCCATATATCTATCTATCTCTATATATACAATGGAATATTATTCTGTTTTAAAAAAGAAGAAAATTCTGCAATATGTGACCACATGAATGAACCTTGGGAATATGATGCTTAGTGGAAAAAGCCAGTCACAGAAAGACAAATGCTGCATAATTCTACCTACATGAACTATGTAAGATAGTAAATTTTCTAGAATCCAAGAGTGAAACAGTGGTTTCAGGGGTCCAGGAGGAGAGGAAAATGGCAAGTTATCAACAGGCATAAAGTTTAAGTAAGCTGAATAAGCTCTAGAAACCTGCCATATAACATTATACCTATAGTTCACAATAACATACACTTAAAATTTTGTTAAGAGAGTAGATTTCATGTTAAGTGTTCTTACCACAATAAAATCTAATTTTTTACAATAATAAAATGTCTAAATTATGAGTTTTTATTCCTATGCTTTTAAAAAAATATTCATTTTCTACAATTAGGTTGAAATAAAATCACTAATCAAAAAGTAGTTTTTAGTTATCTTATTGACAGTCATGCCCTATAGAAATAGTGATTTGGAAGCTATACTCTGATAACTCTTTACTATGTGATTAACATATTATCTCAAGGAAAAGAAATCTTCATATGGAGTTCTTTCTCAGTAAGTGTACATTTCTTAAAATAACTCCCATGAACACCAACATCCATAGACTGAAATTCATTTTTTTCACTTTTATCTGAAATGCACATCACCAAAATTCCAACTTGTTACATTAGAGCTTCTTGTACTAAGTAGCCTGTGGAAATTTAGAGGCAGCTGAAAGGAGTATTTCTTCAAAATAATAAGTAAGGAAATTTTACTATACTAAAAGAGCAGTTTGTAATGGTTTCATGTAATAAAAATATTTTGGCTCTTCTAGCATCTTACTGACACTAGATCAATTTTATAATTGCTTTGTGTAGTTAAAAGGAATTTTTGATAATTATTTTGGTATTGAATATAAAGGATAAATTAAGGAGAATTTTGATTTTTACTAAAATTCTATTTCTTCATAAGGTATACACATTTTGTTATGGGAATTTTAATACATAATGTTAAATTTTAAAATATACACAATTTTTAAAGTCATAAAATTAATTTAATCCTCTATTGGATTTCCAAATTTTATTCTATGTCCACTAACAGAATCAAATGAAAGAATCAATGGTTAAATTGGTTCTTCCTGCACAGGTGTCAGGCTATTTTAGGGCACAGAGACAAGGGAATTAAATAAATAACTGGTGACTCAGCTATTTCCCACTGTCCTCATGAGGAACTGACAGTCTCTGCAAAATTACAAGGGAGATCAGACCCAGGTTCTCCAATAAAATAACTCACTCCCTCAAAGACCCATGTAAAAAGACACATAATCACAGTCATATTGATGGGAGACTCCCAAGTAGGCCTGTTTTGGATGCATGTGTGCCATTCTTTCTAGCCATGAATATCCTTGCTATTTCTCCCTCTGACCGTTAGATAGCACATTCCAATTGTCATAGAAACCAGAATATCAGCATAACAATCAGTATAACATTAGCTTTCCAAGGAAACTGAAGTAAAAATTCATCCTCAGAATCAGTGCAAGGGAGAGATTATTTCAGCAGTATCCCCCCAAATTTACTATTGGAGTAAAATAAAAGGATTTCAAAACAAAGAGTTAAATGGATGAAACGGATGATTAATCATTCCGGTTTTCTGTCATACACAGCAAAACTGGTTTCAGTGTCTGAAAAAGATCACCTTAGAACCTGAAATAACAGATACTTGTGATGAAAGGAATTTCAAAACCCACATAGATCCAAACCCAGGGCAAACACTCAATACATCCAGATGCCCTGATTCACAAAATTACCACATTCTTCCTATTTCATCTTAAGTTTATCCCAAAATCAATGAATGCCTGATACCACAGCTCAGTGGTTCACTCATTACAATGCTAAAACTAGATGAATAAATGAATGAGGTAGAACAGAAAATGTTAGAATCTGGACATTGAGATGACTCTAATAAGGAAGCAGAACTGAGTAATATTTGACAATGAGATTCTTCCTCCACCAAAATCCTTGTTGATAATGGAAGTCCTTGATTATAACAAGAATATATTGAGGCCATGTCCAAGGATTTTTGGTATTTTTGGGACAACACAGGGAGGAGAGAATTTAGTGAATATTAACCTTCCAGATATAGTATTAAGGAAACCAGCCACTGAGGATCTTCCTAGGCTAAGGACACTGGTAAATTTTTGGACAAATGTTTATGAAAATGGTATTATTAAGAAAATGATTCCAAAAAAGGTAAATTGACTTCCAATTCTAGGACAAAATGACATGGACTAATTTTCCCTTCTCCTCTGTTGTAAATGTCATGGGAATAATTCAACAGTTACAAAAGGACTCTGAAGGTTGAAGGAAGGTGACAGGCTTGTAAACACAAGACTTAAAGAAAGACACAGTGGTGTCTGTGAGTCTATTAGGGTTTTTTTTGTATCTTTTATGTATTCTTGATTGTGTGCCAAAGAGGCCTACAACCTGGAAGCTCCCACAGGCATAGATGAAAAACAAAGGGAAACACAAAAAATCTACTCTCTCTGCCCAAAGATGTTGGAAAAAGGAAATCTTAGCAAAGACCTAGTGAGGCAATCCACCACATCCAACAACAGAAGCAGTGGTGGCCTAATCAATAGCAGCAGCATAGTCTTCCAGGCCTAACCAGGGACCTTTTCCACACTCCATGCATGAAATAATGGTGGATCAGTCCACCACAGCATTGGCAACTAACACCTAATATTTCATGATATCCCACTCAATGGCATTAGGCACACAGGTGGCACATACAGATATCAAGAGGGAGACTAGTAGAGCCAGAATGAAGTCAGCTAGAATGGCACTTGAATTGGTGTCTGAACACTAACCTACCATTTGAACAAAAGTTAGCTGAGATCTACAAGCTAGATCTAAAACAGAGTGACTACGTGTTGAAATGGGCTATAAGATCAAGAATCTTCAAACATAATAGTCAAAATGTCAAGGATTTGTTAAAAAATCATTCATCATGCCAGGGACCATAAAAAACAACTTGAATGCAAATAGACGCACTACCCCATAGTGTTTTGGTACAAGGGAATACAGGACAAAAGGTAAATATGAGGCTACTACTTTAGGGATTATGCTGTTTCCAAAGCAATGATAAAATCTACAGACTTCCATAGATAATACATTCATAGGTAAATGTTTCACTTATATACTATGTTAAGATTAATTTTATAAAAATATTTAGGTATATTTGATGCTCACCATACCAACTTATCATCAGAATATTTAATCACACACATAGTTTCTCTAATATATGCATTAGGACACAGCTCTACTTTCTATTAACAAGCATAGAAAGGACGCCTCTATGCTCAGTTGAGGGACTTAAAAGCAAAAAGAACTCATCTCAAACCTCCTGGGATCCATGGGGTATGTGCCAAGCAATTCTAAAAATATGCCCGTTTATAAACTGAGTGAAGATTTTCAAAACATTTTTTTTAGTGAAGATAAAATGAAAAGGGAAACCAAGACACATGTCCAGACGTTATAGTTAAACCTAGAAAATAAATTTTGATAAGATTGCCAGATTTAGCAAATAAAATTATAGAATGCCTGGTTGAATCTGAATTTCAGATACACAAAAAATATTCCCAAACTTAGGGATGTTGAGCATATTTTTTTATCCGTACCCTTTACCAGTTTGAGGATGTTTCTTTTTATTACAAGTTAGAGGATTTTATCACAAATAGATGCTGAATGTTGCCAAATGTTTTTTATGCATTGATTGAGTTTTTCTTTTGTGTATTTATAGGTGAATTGCATTAATTGATTTCTGAATGTTTAAGCAATTTTGAATTCATGGGTAGTTCCCTTTTATAGATGATATATTAACCCTTTTATATGTTGTTGAATTCAATTTACTAATAATTTGTTAAGGATGTTTTTACCTATATCAATGAGAATTAATAGTCTATAGTCTTCTTTCTTGTAATTTTTTGCCTGTTTATGTCTTCAGTAAAATATTGTTCTTATAAAATGACTGTGTAAGAGACTCTTAAATATAAAGAATAAACAGAGGGTTGCTGGAGGGGTAGTAGGAGGGGGAATGGCTTAAATGGGTGAGGGGCATTAAGGAATCTACTCCCTAAGTCATTGTTGCACTATATGCTAACTTGGATGTAATTTTATAAAAATAAATAAATAAATAAATAAATAAATAAAATGTGAAGTGACATTTTATTTTCTATTTTATAGAAGAATTTGTGTAAAATTGGTAATGTTTATAACTTAAATATTTTATAGAATCTCCATGTGAAGACATCTAAATCTGGAGTTTTCATTGTTGGAACAATTTTAACTATTAATATAATTTTTTCAGTAGATATAGAACTACTCAGGTTGTAGATTCCTCTTTTAGTGACCTCTGGTAGTTTCTTTCAAGCAGTGAGTTTATTTTATTTATGTTGCTGAATTTAATTGTATAAACTTCCTCATAATATTCCCTTATTATATTTTTAATACTTGTAGTATCTGTAGTGATGTTTTACCTTTAATTTCTGATAACAGGTAATTCATTTCTTTTCTCTTTTTCTTGTTTACTCAGGCTACAGTGCTATCATTTTTTTTAGTTTTTATTTAAATTCCAGTTAGTTAACATACATTATACTAGTTTCAGGCGTAAAATGTTGTGAATCAGCACTGACATAAAACACCCAGTACTCATTATAAGTTTACTCTTTAATCCCCATCACCTATTTAATCCATTCTCCCACCACCTCTGGTAACCGTCAGTTTATTCTCTTTAGTTAAGAGTCTGTTTCTTAGTTTGCCTCTCTTTTCCCTATGCTAATTTGAATTGTTTATGTTCAACATATGAGTGAAATTATATGGTATTTGCCTTTCTCTGACTGACTTATTTTTCATAGCATAATACTCTCTAGCTCCATTTACATTGTTGCAAATGGCAAGATTTCATTCTTTTTTATGGCTGAGTAATATTACATTGCATATATATACCACATCTTCTTTATCTATGCGTCAGTTCATGGTCATTTGGGCTGTTTTCATAATATGGCTATTGTAGATAATGCTTCTATAAATATTGGGGTGCATATATCCTTTTGAATTAGTATTTTTGTATTCTTTGAGTAAATACCTAGTAGTGCAATTGCTGGATTGCAGGGTAGTTCTGTTTTTAACTTTTTTGAGGAACCTCTATACAGTTTTCCAGAATGGCTGCACCAGTTTGCATTCCTAACAGCAGTGCGAGAGGGTTACACTTTCTCCAGCCTCACCAACACCTGTTGTTTCTTGTGTTGTTGGTTTTAGCCATTCTGACAGGTGTGAGGGGATAACTCACTGTAGTTTTGATTTGCATTTCCCTGATGGTAAGTGATGATAAGCATCTTTTCATTTGTCTGTTGACCATCTATATGTCTTCTTTGGAAAAATTTCTAATCATGTGTTCTGCTCTTTTAATTGGATTATTTGTTTTTTTGGGTATTCAGTATTATAAATTTTTTATATATTTTGGATACTAACCATTTACTGGATATGTCATTTGCAAATATATTCTCCCATTCTGTAGGTTGCCTTTTAGTTTGTCGATTGTTTCCTTCACTATGCAAAAGTTTTTTTTTTTATTTTTATGAAGTCCCAGTAGTTTATTTTTGCTTTTGTTTCCCTTGCCTCAGGAGACACATCTAGTAAGAAGTTGCGACCATTTTTTTTTTCTTTTTAAAGAGTTAGCTTGTGCTTTCATACATTTTCTTTATCGATTCTTTGCTCTCCAGTTGACTTCTATCCTGATTTTGATTATTTCATTCTTCCTGCTCTCTGTGAGTATAATTTGCACTTCTTTTTTGTAATTTCTTAATGATGGAACTTAGATCATTGATTGGGGATTTTTCTTCTTTCTTATTCCAAACATTTCATGCTATAGTTTTCTCTCAAGGTATTGCTTTAAAAACATCACAAATATTTGGATATGTTGTATTTTACTTTTATTCTATTCAAAAAATTTTCTAATTTCCTTTAGAGCTTTCTTTTTGACAGATTGAATTATTTGTCAGGGCCATTTAATTTTAAAACAATAGGGATTTTAAAAATATTTTTCTATAATTTATTTCTAGTTTAATTTCATTATGGTTAGAGAAGATACTTTCTCTACTTTTAATATTTCAATCTTGTTGAGGTTTTTTAGTATCCAAAATATTATCTATCTTGGTAACTGATCCAGGTGCATTTGAAAGGAATGTTATTATGCCAGTTGTGTCAAGTGCTCAATAAATATCAACCAAGGCAGTTAATTTATATAGTCTTATTTAGATTTTACTCAAACTTAATTATTTGTTCTATAAATTATTGAGAGTGTGGTGTTAAAACCTCCAACTATAAATGTATATTTTTCTATTTTTCTCTTTATTTCTATCTCTTTTTTTGCTTCATTTATTTTGAAGTTCAGTTGTTAGGGATGTATCCATGTAGGATTTTTATTTCCTCTTCTTGATCAATTAACTCCTTTATCATTGTTATGTCTCTCTTTATCCCTTTAATGTTCTTTATTTTAGCCTCTAATTTTTCTGTATTAATATATCCAGTCCAGCATTGTTTCGATTAATGATTGCATGGTATGTCTTTCCCATCATTTTACATTATTAAATGGCTGTACATGGGTATAATTGTCAAAATATACTGCATATATTTAAATTATACAATGCAGCTTTTGACATATGTATAAGCTTATGAAACTATCACCACTCTCAAGATAGTGACACTTCACTCATTTCTAGAAGCTTCTTCAGTCCTTCATTGTTCCCACTCCCTGCAACCTACCCCCTCCTGTTCCAAAGGTATCCATAGGTTTTGCATTTTCTATGATTTTATATTAATGTAATAATGCAGAATGTACTTTTTTCTTCTTTCTTTCACTTCTTTATCTTACTACTATTAGTATCTTGAGTTTAATCTGTGTTGTAACAACATATCAATGATTCATTTTCATTAATTAAATAATCATAGATGTTAGAGATAGAGATGTAGGTCTAGGTAAAGATATGGATATTTCACAGTTCATAGTTTAACCATTTACTTCTTTTTTATTATTCATCTTTGAGAGAGAGAGAGAGAGAGAGAGACAGAGAGAGTGTGTATGAGAGGGGGAGGGGCAGAGAGAGAGGGAGACACAGAATCTGAAGCAGGCTCCAGACTCTGGGCTGTCAACTCAGAGCCTGACACAGGGCTCAAACTCATGAACCATGAGATCATGACCTGAACTGGAGTTGGACATTTAACTGACTGAGCCTCCCAGGCACCCCACCACTTACTTCTTACTATTCATTTGGATTATTCCCATTTATGATTTTTGGTTAATACAAATAAAATTGCTATGACCATTTGTTTGCAAATGTTTCTATGGATATATAGTTTCATTTCTCTTGGGTAAGCATCTAGGAATCGAATGTCTAGATCATATGGTAGGTTTGTGTTTGACTTGTAAAGAAACTGCTAAACTGTTTTTCAGTATGTCTGTACCATTTTTATTCCCACCAACAGTGTATGACTGTCCCATTTTCTCCACATCCTCACCAATACCTCATATAGTCAATATTTTAATTTTAACCATTATTATAAGTGTGATTTTAATTTGCATTTCCCTAATAATGATGTTAAACATCTTTTGATATACTGATTTGCCATTTATATATTTTCTTTGACAAAATGTTGAAATTCTTTTTCCATCTTGTGTTGTGTATTATCTTATTATTGAGGTTTGTGATTTCATTTTATGTTGGGTTGTTTTCTTATTTCTGAGATTTTTAAAATATTCTGGCTACCTGTCCTTTATAAAGTGTAGGATTTGAAAATATTTTCTCTCTGTAACATATCTTTTTATTCTCTCAGTGTCTTTTAAGGAGAAATAGCTTTAATTTTGATAATGTCCAGTTTATTAATTAGTTTTATTATGAATCATGTTTTTAGTGCCATATCTAAGAAATTTTTGTCTCATCTAAGGTCATGAAGATTATCTCCTATGACTTTTTTCCTAGATGTTTCATAGCTTTAGGTTTTACATTTAATTTGATACTGTATTTTGATAAAATATTGTACATGATGTGAGGTGTATATCAAAGATGGAAAGAAAATGGATATATCTGTGATCTCTAGGAATGTTAGGCATTTCCTTTCCAACTCCTTGGGCTTTCTGGATCTCCCACCTTCTACACTACCGTCCTCACTTCTGGGATTCAGAATGCATTGCATTTAAGTCAGGGGATAAAAGAAGAAAAAAATGTCAAACTCATAGTTCCATAATAGTTTGATTTTGTTTGTTCTTTCTCAATTTTCCTGCTGTTATTTACATTTCAGAATTCTCATATAGCTTCCTCATGCATTCTGCTCAAGTTCTATAGTTGTATTCAGTAGCAGAGATGGGTGACATATGCTTATTTTACATTACCTGAAGCAAGTACTGACATTCCCACTTTCATGTTTTTATACCACGACTTTCACCTCATAAACACACACAGCTCACAAATCAAAATGGTTTTCTTGAAAGAACTAAATATAAGTGTTGAGCATACCCAGAAGCCAACAGCCAAGGATGGCATTAGATTCCAGAAGCACCAGAAAGTAAAGATGTATAAAATATACTCCATTGTTTAAGGACAATTCCTATGTATGTAAATGTAAATGTACCAATGCAATGGAGGAATTCTGTTTCTCACAAATGTGCCACACAAAACTCTCCCTTGCTTTTAAAAAAATTTACATTTTACTATATACTAAGTAGTTCAATCACATATTTATCAACTGGACTATCAATCTGGATAAAATATTTTCTTATTGTATACCATTCTGTGCCAATAACACTCAAAACTTCTCCATTTTAAAGGAATATTTTTATTTTTTAATTAATTTTTTTTAAATTTTAATCACCTAGTGCTCATCACAGGTGCATGCCTTAGTTCTCATCATGTATTTCATTCATTCCTGCCACCCACCTCCCTTCTGGTAACCATCAGTTTGTTCTTTATAGTTAAGAGTTTGTTTCTTTGTCTTTCTCTCTCTCTTTCCCTATGATCATTTGTTTTTTTCTTAAATTCCACATATGAGTGAAATCATATGGTATTTGTCTTGCTCTAACTGATTTATGTTACTTAGCATTATACTTTCCAGCTCTATCCATGTCATTGCAAATGGCAAGATTTCATTTTTTATGACTCAGTAATGTTACATTGTATTTATGTATACCATTTCTTTTCCATTCATCTATCAATGGACACTTGAGCTGCTTCCATATCTTAGCTATTATAAATAATGCTGTTATAAACATAGGGTTGCATGTATCCCTTTGAAATAGTGTCTTTGTATTCTTTGGATAAATACCCGGTAGTGCAATTGCTGGATTGTAGGCCAGTTCTATTTTTAACTTTTGGAGGAATCCTCATACTGTTTTCCAGAGTGGCTGCAGGGAGTTTGCATTCCCACCAATAGTGTAAGAAGGTTCCTTTTTCTCCACACCCTTACCAACCCCTGTTGTTTCTTGGGTTTTTTCTGTTAGCCATTATGACAGGTATGAGGTGGTATCTTATCACGGTTTTGATTTGTATTTCCTAGATGATGAGTGATGTTGAGCATCTTTTCATGTGTCTATGGGTCATCTTTATGTCTTCTTTGGAGAAATGTCTGTTCATGTCTTCTGCTAATTTTTTAATTGGATTATTTGTGTTTCTGGTATTGAGTTGTGTAAGTTCCTTATATATTTTGGATACTCTTTATCAGATATGGCAGTTGTAAATATCTTCTCCAATTTAGTAGGTTGTCTTTTAGTTTTGTTGATTGTTTCATTTGCTGTACAGAAGCTTTTTGTTTTGATGTAGTCCCAATAGTTTATTTTTGCTTTTGTTTCCCTAGCCTGAGGAAACTTATCTAGAAAAAAATTGCTATGGCTGATGTCAGAGAAATTACTGCCTATGCTCTCTCCTGGGATTTTTATGGTTCCAGGTCTCACATTTAGGTCTTTAAACAACTTTGAATTTATTTTTGTGTATGGTGTAAGAAAGTGGTCCTGTTTCATTCTTTTGCAGGTGGATGTACCGTTTTCACAACACCATTTTTTGAAGAAGACTATCTTTTCCCCATTGCATAGTCTTTCTGTTTTGTCAAAGATTAACTGACCATATAGTTGTAGATTTATTTCTGAGCTATTATATTCTATTGGCCTATGTGTCTATTTTCATGCAGGTACCACACTGTTTTGATTACTACAGTTCTGTAATATAATTTGAAGTCCAGAATTGTGACTTGACTTTTCTTTTTCAAGATTTCCTTGGCTCTTCAGGGTCTTTTGTGGTTCCAAGAAAATTTTAGGATTGTTTGTTCTAGGTCTGTGAAAAATGCTATTGGTATTTTGATAGGGATTGCATTAAGTGTGTAGATTCCTTTAGGTAGTGCAGATGTTTTAATAGTATTTATTCTTCCTTCAATAAATGTTTTTTAAAACTTTTCATTAGTATAAAATCTTTGTATCCCCAAATTTCCAAATATAACTGAATATTTTCTTTTAATACAAAGGCAGATTTATATAAAGATGATATACAAATGCATGTGAAGATGATTGCTTTTGAAATACGATTTGGGATTAGAAGTATTTCAGATTGTAGTTTATGTTTCATATTGCTCAACAGCAGAGCCAAAGTGACAAAGGCTTTCTGAGAGAAATCTCACAGAGAAAGGAATATATTCTCAGTGTCTAGTACATTAATTTTTAAATTTTAAACTTTGAAATATACCGAAAATTTTCTGAAATGAAGCAATCCACAAAAATTTATTTTCCGTATTTTTTTAATGCTAATTACATTTATATAAGCCATCCTGGAAAACTCATGAGATTTGAACTACTTTTATTTTCTCTTTGAGACTAATACAACATATGTGTTAAGTTTTCCTTTATGTTCCCTACCTTAGAACTAATTGAACATTAGTATTTGGGTAAAAGAGAGGTGTACTTCAAAATACTAGCTTTATTCCTGATATCAAACCAACATGCTTACAAATAGTTCCCCCCTGAACAAGACAAATTAACTTATCTAATATATCACACTATTAGAAAATCACTGCCTTCAGAATCTCCCAGCACCACAGAACAGGTCCATTTTAACTTATGGCATAGAGAAAGTCAGGATGAACCCTCAGAGTGGACAGTCAGATCCACAGACAAAAGAAGGGACTGATCCAGCATGCTCAATTTTTTCTCCCAAGCTCACCAGTCATCCTCTTCAAGGGACAGAATACTAGGGAGAGAGATCAGGAATGTTACTCTGAAATCCTTTATCAGGGAAATAAGTAGACAGGGAAATGGATGACCTCTTGCCCACCTTTATTACAATATTCCAAATGGCCATTGTTCTTTGAACTCACATGGCTCAAGCATTAATTAAACTTATGATAAACCAAGTGTGTAGCTGCATTATCCTGTCATCAGATCTCACTAGAAGTGCCTTATCTTCTCATCCAGAATATTTAAGCTTTCTTATATGCCTATTGAACCCTGTGCTACTGGCACTATGTAGAGTCATGAATTGACTGTAGACTTTGTCTAGCCATCTGGTCTCCATGCTCTCATTAGCAAGATTTCCCACATCTGTAGCAGCAAATTATCCATTTACAAGCATGGCCTTGCTGTCTCTGTAGTCCTAGTCTCCTCCTCTAACTCCCTCTTCTATTTTTAATTTATGTCCTCTATGTTGCTCAATATAGTTTATCAGAGTTTCTAATATAAGATCACATTTAGTTATACCAATAATAAAATGACCAGAATATAGAGATGCTCCAAATTTGAAAAAAAAAATCCTTTTTTTAACCTGTGTAAGTTTACCAGAATTAAATAAACAAATAAAGTCAAAAAGATGTAATAAACGTTATTTTGCCCTTGTATCAAAATAAGTGAAACCAAAAGATTTTAAACTCCTCCATCATTTCGTTTTTTTCATTTAACTTTGGCCAAAGATATTCCTGACATCTGGATAGTGTTGAGCTTACTTCAAAACTTACATCCTGGGATATATTTCATTGTAATTAGTATAGTGCTTTAAAAATCACTTTATTGAGGTATGATTGACATACAAAAGCTATACATTTATTTATTTATTTATTTAATTTTATTTTTTATTTTTAAAAATTTACATCTAAATTAGTATATAGTGAAACAATGATTTCAGGAGTAGATTCCTTAATGACCCTTACCCACTTAGCCCACCCCCACTGCCACAACCCCTCCCATAACCCTCAGTTTGTTCTCCATATTTATGAGTCTCTTCTGTTTTGTCCCCCTCCCTGTATTTATACTATTTTTGTTTCCCTTCCTTTATGTTCATCTGTTTTGTCTCTTAAAGTCCTCATATGAGTGAAGTGTATGATTTGTGTCTTTATCTGACTGACTAATTTCATTTAGCATAATACCCTCCAGTTCCATCCACGTAGTTGCAAATGGCCAGATTTCATTCTTTTTGATTGCTGAGTAATACTCCATTGTATATATATGCCACATCTTCTTTATCCATTCATCCATCGATGGACACTTGGGCTCTTTCCATACTTTGGCTATTGTTGATAGTGCTGCTATAAACATGGGGGTGCATGTGTCCCTTCGAAACAGCACACCTGTATCCCGTGGATAAATGCCTAGTAGTGCAATTGCTGGGTCATAGGGTAGTTCTATTTTTAGTTTTTTGAGGAACCTGCATACTGTTTTCCAGAGTGGCTGCACCAGCTTGCATTCCCACCATCAATGCAAAAGAGATCCTCTTTCTCTGCATCCTTGCCAACATCTGTTGTTGCCTGAGTTGTTAATGTTAGCCATTCTGACAGGTCTGAGGTCATATCTCATTGTGGTTTTGATTTGTATTTCCCTGATGATGAGTGATGTTGAGCATCTTTTCATGTGTCTGTTGGCTATCTGGATGTCTTCTTTTGAGAAGTGTCTATTCATGTCTTTTGCCCATTTCTTCACTGGATTATTTGTTTTTTGGGTGTTGAGTTTGATAAGTTCTTTATAGATTTTGAATACTAACCCTTTATCTGATATGTCATTTGCAAATATGATCTCCCATTCTGTCGGTTGCCTTTTAGTTTTGCTGATTGTTTCCTTCGCTGTGCAGAAGCTTTTTATTTTGATGAGGTCCCAGTAGTTTGGTTTTGCTTTTGTTTCCCTTGCCTCTGGAGACGTGTTGAGTAAGAAGTTGCTGTGGCCAAGATCAAAGAGGTTTTTGCCTGCTTTCTCCTTGAGGATTTTGATGGCTTCCTGTCTTACATTGAGGTCTTTCATCCATTGTGAATTTATTTTTGTGTATGGTGTAAGAAAGTGGTCCAGGTTCATTCTTCTGCATGTCACTGTCCAGCTTTCCCAGCACCACTTGCTGAAGAGACTGTCTTTATTCCATTGGATATTCTTTCCTGCTTTGTCAAAGATTAGTTGGCCATACGTTTGTGGGTCCATTTCTGGGTTCTCTATTCTGTTCCATTGATCTGAGTGGATGTTCTTGTGCCAGTACCATACTGTCTTGATGATTACAGCTTTGTAGTATAGCTTGAAGTCGGGGATTGTGATGCCTCATGCTTTGGTTTTCTTTTTCAAGATTGCAAAAGCTTTAAATTTAAAACGTGTAGGGGCTTCTGGATGGCTCAGTCAGGTAAGCAACCAACTCTTGATTTTTGCCTCAGGTCATGATCTCACAGGTTCCTGGGATTGAGCCCTGCATTGGGTTCTGTGTTGACAGCAGGGAGCCTGCTTGGGATTCTCTTTCTATCTCTCTCTGCTCCTGCTCCTGTGTTTCTCTTAAAATAAATTAATTAAAAAAAAAGAAGTTAGTTAGACAATAATCTCTGCGGCCCTGAAGCTGGCATTCTAAGAAGCTCATCATGTGTACAAGTATAAAACAGAAGATACTTCCATATTTTTAAGGCAATTATCTCATGGAAAATTATGTTCCTAGAGCACAGTACATGATGTTGCCAAAGACTATAGCAACAGTTGAATGGCACTTGATGAAAAGAGAGTATGTGAACAAAATCTTGGCTTCAGTATTGCTGATCATTTTATGCAACTTGTTTAGATGAAAAGTCTAATCATAAATTCAATGAAAGAGATATCCATTTAAGAAGTCAATTATAGAATCATGTTATTTAAACACTCATTAATACTGTTACCTCTATCAGAGGGTGTCATTTGAGACATTGCTATCTTCTAAGTTTAGAAATTGGCAACAATTAATAGCCCCACTCACTGTCTTACCCAAGGTTCCTATCTTTACTATGCAATACATTTAAATCCTCCTAATTTCCATTTATACTCTGAGCCTCTTGATTTTGGTATGATGATACTTAGTGCATATGGGTTTTGTCTAGTGACAGTTTCCAGACACTTTCATGAGCATACATTTTTAATCCTATGCCATAAGAGCTGTTACCACTTATTCATATAAAGGAATTGTGTGGGTCTTGTGAAACCTGCATAGAACTGATCAGTCAGTTCAGCAAGATCACAGGATAAAGGATCAACATGCAAACAGTTGACGTGCAAAGATGGAAATTAAAAAAAAAACCAATATGATTTATTATAACTTTAAACAAAATGAAATACTTAGGTGTACACTTATCAAAGCATGTACAGGATCTGTAGGCTGATAATTACAAAATGTAGATAAAAGAAATCAAAGAAGATCTAAAATGGAAAGGCATACTGCATTCATGGGTTGGAAGACTCAAAATAGTAAAGATGTAAATTCTCCCTAAATTTATCTATAGCTTGATTGCAATTCCTATAAAAATATTAGAACTTTTTTTTATAAACATAGATAATCTTATTCAAAATTGTATGTATAAAGGCACAGGACTTAGCACACCCAAAACAAATTTGTAAAAGAAGAATAACACCACTCCTCCCAATGTTGTGTGTGTGTGCTCTGTCTCTATATCACCTCTATCTACCTCTATCTCTATTGCTATCTCTATCTCTATCACTATCTCTATCTCTGTCTTCTATATGGTGATTAAGATATTGTTGTACTGGTGTGGAGACAGATATATAGCTCAACCTCACAGAACTGACAACCTAGAAATAGACTCCTACAACTATGCCCAACTGATCTATGACAAAGTTGTAAAAATAATCCAGTAGAAGACAGATAAGCTTTTCAACAAATGGTGTGGAAAAAATGGACATCTATAGACAAAAAAAGAGAAAAGAACATTGACATAAACATCACAGTTTCTTAAAAAAACTTAACTTAAAATGGAATAGCCTTAAATGTAAAGCACAAAGTTATAAAATTTCTAGACAAGAAATAAAGCATAGGAGAAAATCTTTAGGACCTAAGCCAAAGCAGTTCTTAGTATTTACATTAAAAGCATAATGAAATAAGGAAAAATTGATCAATTAGACCTTAACAAAATTCAAAGCTTTTGCTCTCAAAAGTCCATGTGGAGAGGATGAAAAGAAAAGTTACAAGGGCACCTGGGTGGCTCAGTTGGTTAAGTGTCTGACTCCTGGTTTCATTTCGGGTCATGATCTGATGACTTCATGGGTCTGAGCCCCACATCGGGCTCTTTGTTGGCAGTGCCAAACCTGCTTGGGATTCTCTCTCTCTCCTCTCTCTCTGCCCTTACCTCACTCGCACTGTCTCTGTCTCTTTCAAAATAAGAAAATAAACTTTAAAAAGAAAACAAAGAAATAAAAAAGCTACAAACTGACCAAACCAATTTTTACAGTACACATCCAACAAAGAACTAGCATTTATGCTAATTGGAATATGCTCAAAAAATAGAATATACAGGTGAAAAACAAGCACATGAAGAGGTATTCAATACCTTTAACCATTGGAAAAATGCAAATTAAAATAACAATGAGGTATCACTATACACCTATTAGAAGGGCTAAAATAAAAGGTAATGCCAATGCCAAATGTTGGCGAAGATGCAGAGAAATGGTATCACTTACATATTACTAGTGGAAAGGTAAAATGGTACATACAGTCTGGGGAATTTTTTTTGGCAAGTTCTTGTAAGGCTGAGCATGCCATTACCAAAGGACCCAGCAAGTGCACACTTGGGCATTTATCTCAGAGAAATGAAAATTTACAATCACAAAAATTCCTCACACAAATGTTCACAGCAGCTTTATTTGTAGTAGTCTAAAATGAAAACAGCTCAGATGTCCTTCAAAGGATAAATGATTAAAGAAACTGTAGAACAGCCATACTATGGAATACCACTCAACAATAAAAAAGAACAAGCTCTACACACAACTTGAATGAATATGGTGAGTGAAAAAAGATAAATACGAGAGGCTATAAACATTATTATTTCATTTACGTAACACTTTAAAAATAATATTTGAGAAATGGAAGACAGATTAGTGTTTGCTAGTGGTTAGGGATGGACAAAGGAGGAGAGAGAAGTAAGCATGTTTACAAAAGAGCAACAAAACAGGTCTTTTTAGTGTTGGAACTGTTCAGTATCTTGACCTGCCATATAGGTAAAAATAGACAACCACAATTCTTTGAAAACTAGGTCCACATTACTCCTCTGGCACTGGCAAGCCATACAGGGCATGTAGGCTAGCTATCATTCTCATGGTCACCTCCGAGCTGGCAAGTGGCAAATGATAGGTAAATAAAAATGCCTTAACCATCTCTTACCCAAAATTATCAGCTTATTTCTTTTTTAAGGATCTCATGATTGTATATTTTCTAAAATTATGCTTAAAAACCCATGTTACATAAAATTTACTGTCATAATTATCTTTAAGTGTATAGTTCAGTAACATTAAGTCTATTCATATTGTTGTGAAACAGATCTCCAGATTTTATCTTTACAAACTGAAACTCTATACCTATTAAACAGCAATTCCTCTTTTCTTTCCTCCCCAGCTACTGGTAATCACCATTCTACTTCTGTTTCTATATATTTGACTACTTTGAATACCTCATAGAAGTGGAATTATACAGTATTTGTCTTTCTGTGAATGGCTTATTTGACTTAGCATAATATCTTCAAGGTTCATCTATATGGTAGTTATGGTTGAATAATAGTCCATTGCATGTATACACAATATTTTCCTTATCCATTTTTCAGTCAATGGACATTTGGGTTGCTGTTGTGATTTTATTGGATTCCAGAATTTCCAAAAAGTTGATTCTGACAGTTTTTTGCGAGCTTATAGTTTGCTTCAGTAGACTGAAAGAGACTTGGACTTTTCTACCTCACAATTTCAGCAATGCCATTAGACTATTTTTTACTACTATATCACACTTTGAAATCAACATTGAGAAAGGGTTTAGCAGGAACACCTGGGTGGCTCAGTCAGTTAAGCTTCCAAATCTTGATTTTGGCTTAGTGTGGGATCAAGCCCCATGTTGGGCTCTGCATTGACAGCATGAAGCCTGCTTGGGATTCTCTCTCTCCCTGTCTCTCTGTCCCTCCCATGCCCTTGCTCTCTCTCTCTCTCTCAAAATAAATAAATAAACATTAAAAAAGAAAATGGGTATAACATATTTCAAATTTTGTTTGTAATTATTTTGACTGAAAGTCTGTATTCCTCTTAAAACATTAACTTACTAATTGAAAGGAAAATGGACAACCACCCATCCAATAGAAAATGCAGTATAATTTTTACTAAAGGAATTTCTGTAAAGTGAGGGGGCAATTAGGGAAGTGGCCTCATTTTTCCCACAAATTCAACTTCCATAGTCATTACTGTGAAAAAAATATATGTAAATGACTTCACATGTCAGTTGTAGTTAATCTACCATAAAAGGTAAAAAAATATAGTTAGGTCTAGGGTAAGCCCTTAGTATTTATTTTCACATCAAGTTTTAAAAATACAACAGTTTTTCAAACATTTATTTTCACAAAAAGTAGTGTTTCAAGTTAAGATAAACATTCAGCTTCAGGCTTTAACTTTTAATTTTTTATATTTAACCATATTCAGATAACTGTCAAATTTAGCCAAGTGGCTTTTTCCATCATAAATTTCCAATTCTTAGATCTTGGCTTATCTACTCATTCTAGCAGAAAGGAGTAACTTACCAGTCCGCATTTTTATTGTTGGAACCTATTAGAGATACTTTAGAAATAAGCCAGATGACAAAGCTTGCTTGGTTTATGACAAATGACTATGTTTTGGGAGATACAAGAGTCAGAACAAAGTGCTTATATTTCCTACAGTTTAGAGCAAACTGTATAGGCTCTTAAGCAGTCAGCCTGGACTCATATTCTAGAGTAGCCAGATCATGAATACAATGACTCTAGCTATCTTCCACATATTGTCATATGGCTATATTAAGAGGATCCAGTCGCTTTCAGTTAGGAAGGCAACCAAAAAAAAGCCTGTCTATTTTAAGAAGACATTCATCCATTGAAGAATTGATACTCCCATAAATGAAATTTCAGGAAAGGTAGAGTGAACAATTTTTATCAAGGGTGCCAAAATTGATTTATTACATGTTGAGATTTCATTCATGCACATACACACTGCAGACAGATAATGTGTTAACCTTATTTTTTAATTGCAGACTGTTTTCTTGCAAATGCAACTGAAGTTAGTGATAACACATAATAAAGCATCTTTGTCATTGGCTTGATGTCTCTTTAAAGTGATTTTTCCAAAAATAAATAGGCATTATAGGGAAATTTAAGAATTATGTTTAAAAAATCAACAGATTATATCAATGAAAAAAAGGGAAAAATTCAATATATATTTCAGGAAAATATACATTAAGTTTTGAAAATTATTACTGTTTAATATCTGACACCAGTGCCTTTTCATATAAAAAATATGAATCCTATTTTAAAATATCAAGTACGGTAAAAAGAAATGTTATAAAATAAAATACTTCCCTTTCAAATTATTTGAGGAATTGGTCCATTTCATCTAAGTTATTTGTGTATATATTGTTATTGATAATATTTTATGATCCTTTTCGTGTCCATGAGATCAGCAGTAATATTCCATCTTGCATTCGTAATATTGATCATTTGTGTCTTCTTTTTCTTAGTTACCTTGGCTAAAGTCTTATCAATTTATCGCTCTTTTCCAAAAATCAGCTTTAGGTTTCATTGATTTACTCTATATTGCCCTGTTTTCAAATTTGTTGATTTATGCTCCACTATATATTTTCTATCTTCTGCTTGTTTCAGACATAATGTGCTCTTCTTTCTCTAGTTTTCTAAGGTAAGAACTTAAGTTATTGATTTTGGCAGGATGAATGGGGGAAATGTATGACTCCATCCTATCCAGAGCAGGAAAACATTTCATTCATTCATTCATTGATTCATTCATTGATTCATTCATTGATTCATTCATTCATAATTCCAGTGTAGCTAGCATACAGTATTATGTCAGTTTCAGTTGTATAATATAGTGATTCAACATTTCCATTTATTAGTGCTCATCAAGATAGGTATACTCTTAATCCCCTTCACCTATTTCACCCATCTGGCCATCTACCTGCCCTCTGGTAACCGTTTGATTGTTCTCTACAGTTAAGAGTGCATTTTTTTGTTTTGTCTCTCTGTTTTTCTTTTGTTCCTTTGTTTTGTTTCTTAAATTTGATGTATGAGTGAAATCATATAGTATTTTTCTTTCTCTGACTGGCTTATTTTGCTTAGCATTATACTCTCCAACTCTCTAGATCCTTCCATATTTGTGTAAGTGGCAATATTTTGTTGTTTTTTATGGTTGAATAACATTCCATTGTATATATACAATAATATATATATATATATGGAAGTTCTTCTTTATCCATTTATCTACTAATGGACACATGGGCTGCTACCATAGTTTGTCTATTGTAAATAATGAGGCAATAAACATAAGAGTGCATGTAACTCTTCAAATTAGTGATTCATATTCTTTGGGTAAATACACAGTAGTATGATTACTGGATTGTAGACTAGTCGTATTTTTTCTAATAGTATAATTTTGTTATTATTTTTAAATTCAAGTGTAATTAACATACGGCATTTTGTTAATTTCAGATATTCAATATAATGATCAACAATTCTATACATTACACAGTGTTCATCATGATACACTTGATCCCCTTCACTGATTTCTTATTTTAGTATATATTTACTCAGTTATTTTAAATTCCAGTATAGTTACTTTACCGTGTTATATTAGTTTCAGATGTATAATATAGTGATTCAATAATTTCATATATAACCCAGTGCTTTTCATGGCAAGTGCATTCCTTCATTCCCATTACATATTTCACACATCCCCCTACCAACCGTCCCTCTGGTAGCCATCATTTTGTTCTCTGTAATTAAGAGTCTGTTTCTTGGTCTCTCTCTCTCTCTGTGTTTTTTCCTTTGCTCACTTGTTTTGTTTTTTAATTTCAACATATGACTTAAACCATATGGTATTTGTGTTTCACTGACTAAATTATTTTGCTTAGCATTATACTCTTTAGCTTCATCCATGTCATTGCATAGGGCAAGATTTCATTTTTTAATGGTTGAATAATATTCCATTGTGTATACATATCATTTCTTCTTTATCCATTCATCTACTGACAGACACTTGGGCTGCTTCTGTAGTTTGTCTATTGTAAGTAATGCTGTTATAAACATAGGGGTGCATATATCCCTTTGAAATAGTGTTTTTGTATTCTTTGGGCAAATACCCAGTATTGTGATTACTCAATCATATGGTAATTTTATTTTCAACTTTTGAGAAACCTCAGTATTGTTTTCTAGAGTGGCTGAACCAGGTTTAATTCTCACCAATAGTGCATAAGGAGGGTTCCTTTTTCTCCACATACTTAACCAAACTTGTTTCGTGAGTTTTTGATGTTAGCCATTCTTACAGGTATTAGGAGATATCTTACTGTAGTTTTGATTTGCATTTCCCTGATAAATGATGAGTATTTTTTTCATGTGTCTGTTGGCCATCTGGATGTCTTCTTTGGAGAAATGTCTGTTCATGTCTCCTGCCACTTTTTAATTTGAATTATTTTGTTATTTTGTATACTAACTCTTTATCAGATATATCATTTGCAAATACCTTCTCCCATTCAGTAGATTGCCTTTTAGTTTTGTTGATTGTCACTGTGCAGAAGCTTTTAATTTTGATGTAGTCCCAACAGTTTATTTTTGCTTTTATTTGCCTTACCTCAGGGGACTTATCTGGAAAAGTTACTATGGCCAATATCAGAGAAATTACTGCCTGTACTCTCTTCTGGGATTTTTATGGTTTCAGGTCTCACATTCAGGTCTTTAAACAATTTTGAATTTATTTTTGTGTATGGTGTAATAAAGTGGTCCAGTTTCATTCTTTTGCATGTAGCTGTACAGTTTTCCCAACACCATTTGTTGAAGTGACAAACTTTTTCCCATTACACATTTTTGCTTCCTTTGTCAAAGATTGACTGACCATATAATTGTATGCTTATTTCTGGGTTGTCTATTCTGTTCTATGATCTATGTGTCTATTTTTGTGCCAGTATCATACTCTTTTGATTACTAAATCTTTGTAATATAATTTGAAGCCTGGAATTATGATGCTTCCAGTTTTTTTTTTTAACTTTTTTCAAGATTGCTTTGGTTATTTGGGGTGTTTTGTGATTCCATAAAAAAATTTAAGATTTTTCTACTTCTGTGCAAAATGCTGTTGCTATTTTTATAGAGATTGCATTAAATGTGCAGATTGCTTTAGGTAGTATAGACATTTTAACAATATTTTTTTCTGTTAATTCATGAGCATGGAACGTCTTTCCATTACTTTGCATTGTCTTCAATTTCTTTCATCAATGTGTTATAGTTTTCAGAGTACAGGTCTTTCATCTTTTTGGTTAAGTTTATTCTTTCTAAATTTTTTTAATGTTTATTTATTTTTGAGAGAGAGAGAGAGAGAGAGAGAGAGAGAGAGGGAATGGGGGAAGAGCAGAGAGAGAGAGGGAGACACAGAATTTGAAGCAGGCTCCAGGCTCCAGGCTCTGAGCTGTCAGTGCAGAGTCCGACGGGGAGCTTGAATTCACGAACCGTGAGATCAGACCTGAGCCAAGGTCAGACACTTAACTGACTGAGCCACCCAGCCACCCCAAGAAGCTGTTTCTCATTAAAAATTTTTTTTAAATGTTTATTTATGTTTAAGAGAGAAAGAGAGAGAGAGAGAGCAGGGGAGGGGCAGAGAGAGAGGGAGACACAGAATCTGAAGCAGGCTCCAGGCTCTGAGCTGTCAGCACAGACCCCCACGCAGGGCTCAAGCTCATGAACCGTTAGATCATGACCTGAGCCGAAGCCAGACACTCAACCAACTGAGACACCCAGGCACCTCTAAAGCATTTTGTTTTAAAGTATTTTGTCTGATATATTGTTACCCCAGCTTTGTTTTGACAACCATTTGCATGAGAAATGCTTCTCCATCATTTACTTTCAATCTGCATGTCTTTAGGTCTGAAATGTGTCTCTTGTAGGCAGCACATATATGATTCTTGTTTTTTTTTACACATTCCATCACCATATGTCTTTTGATTGGAGTGTTTAGTCTACTTACATTTCAAGTAAATATTTATAAGTATGTATTTTTTTTTTACCATTTTGTTACCTTTTTTGTGGTTGTTTTTGTGGTTCTCTGATCCTTTCATCTCTTGCCCTCTTCCCTCAGTTTGCTGGCTTGCTTTAGTGATATACTTGGATTTCTTTCTTCTTATTTTTTGCATATCTCTTGCTGGTTTTTGATTTGTGGTTAACATTAAGTTTGTATATAACATACATTAATTAGTCTATATTAAGTTGATGGTCGCTTAAGTTTGAACCCATTCTTTACTCCTCTTCCCGCCACGTTTTAGGTATATGTTGTCATATTTTACATCCTTTTATTTTGTGAAGCCCTTGACTAATTTTTACAGATATACTTATTTTTAGTGCTTTTATCCTTTCTACTTTTCTTACTCTTACTTATGGTCCATCCTTCCCCTCAAAGAGTTCCCTTTAACATTTCTTATAAGGCTGGTTTAGTGGTCATGATTTCCTTTACATTTATTTGTCTGGGAAACTCTATCTCTCCTTCTTTTCTGAATGATAGCCTTACTGGACAGAGTGTTCTTAGCTGCAGATTTTTTTTTTCCTTTCAGCACTTTGAATATATCATGCCATTCCCTTCTGGTCTGCAAAGTCTCTGCTGAAAAATTCACTGATAGCCTTATTGGGTTTCCCTGTTATGTAACTTATTTTCTCTTGTTGCTTTTAGAATTCTCTCTTTATCACTACTTTCTGCCATTTTAATTACAGTGTGTTTTTTGGGGGGACCTCCTTGGATTGATTTTGTTGGGCGATCTCTGTCTCCTGGATCTGGATATCTGTTTCTTTCCATAGATTAGAGAAGTTTTCAGCTACTACTTCTTCAAATGAATTTTCTTCTCCCTTCTGTCTCTCCTTTTGGTATCCACATTATGTGAATGTTACAACTGATGGAGTTGTTGAATTACCTAAGTCTATACTCATTTTTCATATTTTTTCTCTTACCTGCTTAGCTCAATTGCTTTTCATTACTCTGTCTGCCATGTCACTAATTCATCCCTCTGCTTCCTCTGGTCTGCTATTTATTCCATCTATTGTATTTTATTTTTATTTATTGTGTTCATCTCTGACTGCTTGTTTATGTTTTCTATCTCTTTGATAAGGGTCCCACTGATGTCTTCCACTCTTTTCTCAAGTCCAGTGAGTATATTTATGATCATTACTTTAAATTCTCTGTCAGGCATAATACTTTTCTCCATTTAGCTTAAGTCTCTTTCTGTGGTTTTGTCCTGTTCTTTCATTTGGGACATATACCTCATAGTTTCCTCATTTTGTCTAACTCTATTTGTTTCTCTGTGTTAGGAAAGTCATCTTGCATCCTGCTCTTAAAAGTAATTGCCTATGAAGATGAGGTCCTTTAGTGCCCTGCAATGCAGTGTCCCCTGTTCACCAGAACTTGACTACAGGAATGTCTCCTGTGTGTGTTGCATGCACACAACTGCTGCATGCTGCTGTTGTGTCTTGGCTGCTTTTTTCTTCATTCTAGTTATCTTCAGTGGCTTTCTTTGCCTGCTGTAGGCATGTTGGGTCTCTGTGTTATTAGTGGACCAGTCTGGAGCCGCCTTGGGCTTGAGTTGAGTCACACCAGGCTTTTGCTAAAGATGCAGTAGTACCAAACTGTGTGGCAGTTTCCCTGTGTTGTTCACTGAAAAATTTTCATTGGTGGGCGGGGCCTGCATTCAGACCAGCTGTCTGCCTCCATCCCACTTCTGGGGCTACAGTGTGACTGGCATGTATGGTTATCTTTCCCTCTTTCTAGGCAGTAGTCACTTTGGAGTGGTGCTGGCCTCTGTTGGAGCTGCTTGTGCACTTCCAGGCTTGTGGCAATGCTTTGGATGGGCTCTAGCTGATGGCATATTGGAGGGTATGTGCTGCTTCTGGGACTGGGCCATAATGGGGTATGCAGTTTTAGCATGGCGACTGCTGGTCTAGTTGCAAAATGATATCTGCTGTTGTGGCTCCGAGGCCCCATGCTAGCCTGGGAAGATCTGCAAAGCCCATGTGCTTGGGGCGTGCTATTTCAACAAGGTACCCACTGGTCTTCTGCAGGACTGGCTTCTGCTGCTCCCACCACCACCACTGAGACCAAGGACTTGAAAAATGTGCCAGTCAGGAGACACAGTATTGGCAAGGTTTGCACTGGTCTTCTGTAGGAGGGGACCCACAGTGTTGGGACTGCGGTGAGCAGGACTGGGAAGGGAGGATCAGAGAAAGCTGGGGGTGGGAGAGAGGGACACATTGTTAGCAAGTTAGGTAGTGTGAATGCTCGTACTGTGATAGTTCCTACAGGTGGCTTTGCGTTTATGCTGGGGGGCAGAGGAGGGAGATGGTGCCTGTCAGCTCTTTTTTTCCTGGAGAGATCTTCCTGTGATCCCTGCCCCTCTAAGATGTGCTCTGAAATGAGTAAGCTACTCTTCCTCCTGTATGTCCCAGGCTGTATCTCTGTGAACTATTTGTTCTGCTGTCTCTTTAAGGGTGGGGACTCAGCTTCTTCTTGCCCTCTGGGCTTTCCCAGACAGGAGTCCAATTTTTAAAATTCCAGGTTTTAAGTCCTGTTGGTTGTAAGAACTCATGAAATTTGAAAATTTGTCCCCTCTCACTTTCAAAGCCAAGTGTTATGGAGATATTTCCCTGTGTGTGCACTCTGGTATGACAGTCTGTTTCTCCCCTTCTCTGTGCCTATGGCTTCTTCGCCTTATAGATGGCTATGGTCCATCTAGCTTTCTGCACATCTCTACTTTTCTTACCCTCTTTGATGTGGCCTCTTCTATACCTTTAGTTGTGGAGTTTGTTTTTCCAGCCTTCAAGTCATTTTCTGGGTTATTTACACTGATGTGAGTGTTATCTAGTTGTATCTGTGGGATGAGGCAAGCTTAGGGTCCTCTTACTCTGCATTTTCCCAGCCTCTCCTGGAAAATGTACTTTTTTGAAAAAATTTTTTTACATTTATTTATTTTTGAGAAAAAGAGTGAGACAAAGCGTGAGCAGGGGAGGGGCAGAGAGAGAAGGAGACATAGAATCTGAAGCAGGCTCCAGGCTCAGAGCAAGCAGTCAGCACAGAGCCTGATGTGGGGCTCGAACCTACAAACTGTGAGATCATGACCTGAGCCAAAGTTGGACGCTCAACAGACTGAGCCACCCAGGTTCCCCTGGAAAATGTACTTTTAATAGTTTTTACTTATGAATAAATTTAAAATCTTTAATACATTTTTGATATATAAGTACCTAATTATGATATATTTTGATATAGAAGTACCTAATTTTGATATATAAGTACCTAATTTAATACATTTTTGATATATAAGTACCTAATTATATTTTATAAAATATAAACAGAATTATTGCTGGTTGTCTTAGCCTGAGTGCCCACAAAAGAGAATGCAATACAACAGTTTCCACATGAGTAGTTCATTTGGGTAAATGGTTCCAGTGAGTCAGAGTAAGGAAAATGAGGGGTGAAACAGAAAAGTGGAAAGATCAAAGATGTGTTATGAAGTTTCACACCACTATAGGCAAGCGTAGTTGATCCTGTGGGTTCTGTGTGACCTGTGGGTCCAAAGTTGGTATGCATTTTTGTGAGAACAAATAACTACCACTATCTATTCTAAGATAGAATGAGTGTAGTGCATTCAAAGTGGAATGAGGTAGCTGAATGATATCCTTGAAGGAAGGTTTCAGAATTGAGGGCCCAGAATCAGCTGTTGCTCTTAGGGAGTTATACATTCAGCAGTAGCAGTAGCTTAATCACTCTTAGTGAGGGAGATCCAAAGCTATTGAACTCCATCCTTGTCACCATGACAATTCATCATTCCTTGTGCCAGAACTAAGATGACTGAGGACAGAAGCTGTTTCATATCCACAGCATGAGGCATCAGATCCACGTGGTTAAGTGCCTTTTTTACAGTCAATTCCTTGGATAGTTATTATTATGAGGCACAGAGATGCATATGCTTTGTTTCCATTCCCATAGTCCCTCTACATGCCTCTTATCCAAACTTTCTTGTCCTCAATTTCCAATTTTTCTTCCAAGATCTTGACATACCAAATCATTCTTCACAGTCCAGGACATCACCTCAAGCTACTATTCAGTCCAGGACATCACCTCAAGCTACTATTCCGTCCATGTAAAGTGAAGGATCAGGTGGAATACTCACAGCTCTGCCAACTGGTAGGTTTCTCCTTTGAATATTATCCTTTAGGGCTTTTCCAACTGAAGCTGAAGTATGGTGGCAGTTCATTTACAGCTATCATCAATATTTAATGTGCTGACACATTTTGCACTATCATCAATATTTAGTGTGCTGACACATTGTACACTATCTTCCATTAGCTGATCGTACATCACCCCATACCCCAGGAGGGACATCATTGCAACAATGGCCAATGTCATAGGGGTTTGTGAAATCTGATTTATTTGTCCCTTCTCAGGCTGCATCTTGAATGTAGCATTTCCACCATAGGGTGGACTGCTCTTAAACCTGCCAGACCTTGGGGCACCTAGGTGGCTCAGTCAGTTAAGCCTCTGACTTTTGTTGGCTCAGTTTTGTGAGTTTGTGCCCCATTTTGGGCTCTGCAGTGACTCTGCAGAGCCTGCTTGGGATTCTTTCTCTCCCTCTCCCTCTCTCTCTCTCTGCCTGTCCCCAGCTTGCACTTTCTGTCTCTCTCAAAATAAATAAACTTAAAAAAATTATTTAAACCTGTCATAACTTATCACTTGGTGCATCTTATAATGTACAGCTTATGGTGGAGTGCTCCTATATATAGTCATTTGTTCTCTTGGCTAGGCACTCTATAGCTACTAAGCCTCTAATAGCATATAAGAAGCTGTTCTTTTTTAAAGACTTTTCAGAAATACTTATTTTTTTAATGTTTATTTATTTTGAGAGAGAGAGAGATGGAGCATGAGCTGGGGAGGGGCAGAGAGAGAGGGAGACACAGAATTTGAAGCAGGCTCCAGGCTCTGAGCTGTTACTGCAGAGTCCGACGGGGGGCTTGAAATCACGAATTGTGAGATCAGACCTGAGCTGAAGTCAGACACTTAACTGACTGAGCCACCCAGCCACCCCAAGAAGCTGTTTTTATTTTTTATTTTTTAATTTTTTAATGTTTATTTATTTCTGAGAGAGAGAGAGAGACTGAGTGCGAGCAGGGGAGGGCCAGAGAGGGAGACACAGAATCTGAAGCAGACTCCAGGCTCTGAGCTGTCAGCACAGAGCCTGACCCAGGGCTTGAACTCATGGACCATGAGATCATGACCTGAGCCAAAGTCAGATGCTTAACCAACTGAGCCAACCAGGCGCCCCAAGAAGCTGTTTTTTAAATAACAAGTAGTTTACAGGCACAGAATATATGGATTTTGTTCAGAATCCCAGGATTCTGTGTTGTGCCTCCCATATTATGGCTTAGAATGACTAGATAGTGCATCCTTATCTACCATAGATACCACCATAAGCACTATCAGATATGCTGAATCATACGGTCAGAGTAGCAGGACAACTTGCACTGCAGATCTGAAAAATTGGTGGGGGACCATGATATTCCACCAGACCTGCTAACATCAGACTTTGCCTTGCCAAGTCTCATGTTTTCCTTTTTGTATTAAAGACAAAATGGACACCTGTCCATACATTTAGCCCTGGAATACAATATATAAAGCATCGCCACAGATTTTTGTCAGTCCAAAAAGCCTCGCTCCACTCTGACCTTGTTTCCCATTATGGTAATGATGTCCTGAAGTTTTGTGCTTGGCACCTGGGCCTGGAATCCTATCATCTTTATTGCAGCATAGTTTACTTCCAATCATGGTTTGCAGAGGAGAGCCAATATTGAGCTTCTAAAAAAATGTGTTTCCCCTCATCCACAGAGTCATTATAGTAGAGTCTTCTCTGCCCACCCCCCCACAGGAAAATAGTTTAGAGATAGGTCCTCTTGTCTCACACTAGAAATCATTTCTAATACTTTCACTCCCTTTGACCTTTTCACCAATTCTTCAGCATTCTGGCAAGGAAGTTCCAGTATTGCTATCTCATTTACTATAGGTTGTTGTCCAAGCTTAAAGAAGTCACCTGAGCAGCATATTAAGGCAGCTCTAGGTCACTGAATTCTGAGTCATAGTTTTGCATTCCCATGTTAGTAAGTACTCTTGTATATTCGCTTTTTTTCTGCTTCCTTCTCTTGATAATTCATTATCCTCAAAGTCAATTCCAACATATATTATCCCGGTTCGTGCTAGTACATATCAGCCAGTCTCTGTAGTTCCTTCTGGATTTTCCACCTAAACAAAGACTACATTTTGCTCTTTGTGCTGTGATACCTCACCCTTAAGAGTTAGAAGTAATGAAATATATCAATGCTGGGTGTTGAGGAAGACAAGCAATTTCTTTTGAGGTAGCTGCCTTAGATGAGGTTATTGCCTTGTCTTTAGGAACAGAGAGTCTGCTCTCCAATTATAAGGGTTAAGGGGCTGCTTTTGCCAGGCTGAGGATTCAGGGGATTGTAGATATTCAAGATTCTCATATTCATTACCATTCCAACTCCTAGAGTTCTACTCTTTATTAGAATACATACATTGATATAGAGACATGTAATGTGAATGCAGTTTCCATGAAACTCTTCTAGCCTTACAATTAGTACCTGTGCCTTATATTCAGTAGTCTTCTTTATGACTGAAGGAGATGAAGGTCTCCTTAACCTAATGGGTTAGTGTAGATGACAGGTTGGGCATTCTTACTAGACACACAAACTTGGGTTAGAGATTCAGATTAGGGCAGTCTTAGAGGCTGCTCCAACAACCACTTTAGACTGAAAGGTATCTCAGAATCCACGCTGAGTTGGAAGCCAAATTCATTCACTCCCATACCTCAAATGCCAACCCATTTAAAGAGAATAGATGCATGTCTGAAGCACATTTCCCTCACTGCAATAAATGCTACAACATGACATCCCAGGAGGAGTCAGTTACCCTCCTTTTACTCCAAACCATATACTCAGGACTCAAATATGGGGAAGCCTGGGGCTCTTGTTTTGAAATATAAGCAGTCCACAAGGTTAATAAATACTTCTCACTATTATGATGTAGTGCATCCTAATCATTTTAGAAATTAAATTATCATCTGGTTCACCTTAGATCTAACCCTGTCGTTTGGGGTACCTTAAATCCTCAGAGTTGAGCTTTAAACCACACATTGTTTGCTCTCCTGACTCACAACCATATGAATGAATGAATGAGGTAGGAAAGAAAATATTGGAACCAAGTGATAGAGTTGGCTCCATTGAGAAAACTGAAGGTTGGTAATAGATTGGAATCAAAGGGACACAGTTTTATAGAGTAAATACAGTGTTTTCTCAGGGTACAAGGTCACATATAGTGTGGTGATGTCTGTTGTCAAATACATCTCAGAACCATGAAGAAGCTATATGGATTGATTCGGCTGTATGCCCAGAGTCTTGGTCTTTGTCAGGCAGGGTCCAAAGAAGGTTCTGTGGAATCTGAAGCTTATACAATTTAGATGGCTTTCTTTTAAAATAATACAAAATCAATCATGAAAGTGAATATTTATTTAGAATGATAATGTATAACAAGTGTTAAACTTATGACGACTACAATAGGCAAAAATTCCAAATTATAATATGTGTGTGTGTGTATAATTTTTTTTACAGAAACAGTACTTTGGAGGCTGCACAATCTGAAGTATGATAAAGTGACAATCCAAAGTGAAAGGTGTAATAGTTTTATTGCAAATCAAAACATAAAACATTTGTAACTTTTACATAAACATGTGGCCATGTGAACACATAACAAAAACCCAAGAATGGTATGTGCCTCACTCAGTAAAAATGCAGACAGGTAAATGTTAAGCCTTTAGCATTTATTTTTACATCTATTTTTAAAAATAAAGCAGCTCTCCTAATATTTATTCTCACTAAAGTCTTGTTTCAAGTTAGAATAAACAATTCATTGGCTTCAAACTTTAACTTTTAATTGTATATTTTAAATCATATTCAGATAACTGCCAATTTTGGCCAAATGAAGGCTTTTTCTGTGACCCATTTCCAAATTCACAGATTCTGGTCCATCCACTCTTTCTAGTAGCCTGGAATAACGTACCAGTTGGCATTTATACTACTGGAACCAACTAGAACTATCTTACGAATAAGCCAGATGATAAGGATTGGTTGGTTTGAAACAAATGACTGTATATTCAGAGATACAAGACTCAGATCAAAGTGCTTGAATTTCTATAGTTTATATCAAATTAGATGGGCTTTTAAGCAGTCAGCCCGGATTCATTCATCTAGAGTAGCCAGACCATGAATACAATGACTCTAGCTGCCTTTCACATGTGGTCAGACGGCTATATTAAGATACAGTCTCACTGTTAATGAAGACAGCCAAAAGGCAAGAAACCATTCAGCTATTGAATAAAAGACACTCCATAAATGGAATTTCAGGGAAACATAAAATGAACAATCCTGTTCAAGGCTGCCAAAATTATTTTCTGCATGCTGAGATGTTATTAACACACATAAAGACTGCATGCAGGTAATCTACTTTATTTTTGAATTCCAGACTGTTATCTTGCAAAAGCAATTGCAGTTAGTTATAGTATATAGCAAAGCATCTCTCTATCTTTGGTTCCATGTCTCAGAGATATTTTTTTCCAAAAATAAATAGGCATGGCAGGAAAAATAATTCAACTATCTTAAGAGAAAACCCAATATTTTATAAAAATTAGGCAAAAAATATATGTGATGTTCTTTAGACTTTTTTCTAATTATCTCTGTTAATATCTAACACCAGTACAATTTTAATATTAAAATGATTGTGCACACTGTATTTAACTATACAGCATAGACACAAAAATGTCAAAAAACAAAACAGTACTTTCCCTTAAAAATAATTTAGGAATTATGCATTCTAAAAATGTATGGGAAAGTAGAACTGCTGACATATGTTAGTAAAATTGACTTTGAAGAAGTGTAAGAAAAGAAAACAAAAATGTAGTAATAGTCACAAATCCTAGAGATCTAAAAAAAAAAGTGAATACATTACCCAAACTTTCTCATTTCTGGAAAATATATGTTAGAATTGCTCAGCGACTTTTTAAAACTAATATGTATGTAATTTTTCTGTTATGGTTGGGACTCTCAAGAGATTTAATGAGACTCATTTGTTAATGGTTTCCGTCTCTTTTCAAATAAGATTTTTGCATCAAATAATTCTCTTTCCCTGTATCCTAGGGATGGTCCCTTTAGATACTTTGCTTCAGCTGCCTTGTAATCTAATCCATCAACAGCAGAAATTGAACAAATGATAGCTTCTGGCAGAAGAACTTCCAGGATAAATTTAATTTTATCATCTCTTATCAGAGTCAGCATTCTTTCATCTATTTGTTTGTAGACTTCTTGTAAATATTTCACCACCTCATCCAACTGATCTTCATCCTCAAAGTATGTTTCAATACAGGGAGTGAACCTATTTGCATTCAAAAATGATTTCAGCCACCTGGATCCTTTTGTACCTTTTAAAATGGCTAGAAGATGGTTCTCTGTTCCCTTTGCATTCACAATGAAGTCCACTAAGTTCTTGTTGGCTCGGTCCCGAGCAGCCTTCATTCGGTCAGGAAGAATTTTCTGGAAGGACATTTTCTTGGTCTGGGAAGTCACAACCATCTGTTCCACAGGATTCTCATTATGCAGCTTAGGAAATAAGTTCCTGAAGGTATCCTGTTTGATTACTTTCCTAATCGGATAACTAATATCAGCAGCATAATACTCAAGGAAAGAGCCTGCAAAAGAACCACAACCTAGTCTTACTCTGTAGTCACAAATCAGCGAGATGCACCAGTCAATACTTTCACTGTATTCTTCTCTGGCTTTATCCACTAGTGCTTGTTTCTCTTTACAATCAAATTTCTTTAATTTTCTAAAAGGCACCCTAATACCTCTCTTTTCAGGATTCATATTTGCCTCAACAAAAAGCACACTTGCTTTTCTCTCCTTTCGCCTGATGCTCTTCACCACTGCTGGCCAAAATGGGTATTTTTGATATTTAAACCAGACTATCATTCCTGTTTCAAATGAACGAGGCTCATAATTAAAAACAAAGCGTGGAAGTTCTTCATCTTCCTCATTCTCATCTACTATGGAAGTATCAATAGGATTTAGATTCACTGACTTATCAGAAGCTTGAAGGTCTTCTCCAAGTTCTTCAAAATCCAGTCTCTGAGGATTTCTTTCATTATTCACAAGAAGGAGTGAATAATCCAAGACATTGTTAGAGGCACTAAATGAAACTTGACATTCCCATGAACAATGCCTGGGGGATGTCACAGCACTTGCTTCTGATTCTACAGGTTGATTCTGGCTGGTATCTGAGCACGGATTTGAAGGGCCCTCTCCAGGATCTTCAATATTCTCTGAGAAGGAAGAGCATTCAGAGGAAATAGCCTGGGTCTCTGGGCAAATGTCCTGTGCCTCCTCTTTCAAAGCTTTGGGCACAGTGAGTGTATCTAATGGCAAAGTTGGAGTGAACTTTTCATCTTTAACACATACATCCTCCTCTTTGATTGTGGAATGCAAAGGCATAACTGTTGAGATATCAATCTTTTTCTTGCTTTCCTTTTCATCATCATCTTCTGAAAGTGAAGGAAATCTCTGGCACCAGCTGGAGTTTTCTGATGACTTTGTTTCCATTTCACTTGGAAGAGTATCAATGGTTGCATGCACCTGTGATTTATCATCATACAGGGAATCATTATTCTCTAATGATACTAACGAGGATGTTGCATTTTCACTTTCCTCAAGACATTCTGATAAGTCTCCTTCATGCTTCCGGTACTTTTTATGAGGGGGTGAATCAGAAAGTTTTTGTGGATCATTTTGAGACAGAGTAGTGGTTGCTTTGTCATATGAACTGCTTGCTTGACTCAAATATATTCTTTCATTCAGAATATCCAGTGCCACTTTTAATGACCTTTCATAGGCTGTTTCCTCTCTAGGTGGAGTGCTGACTTCTGACTGTGCTGCTAGTGAGGAGGCAATGGCTTCAATTTGAGATTTATTTAGAATCTTTGTTTCCGTGCTTTCCACTTTAATTTTTTCATCTAGTGAGAGTATTTGAACTTCTAGGGAAAATGTCTTTTTTCTTTTACTGTTTAATGAAGTCTCATATCTAGACAAAACTTTTGCCGGCCATAACTGATCTTTCCAGTTGCACAGGACATACTCAGCATCCATTATGATTTATATATGTGTGCCAAGAGGTTATTATCAGAGATTGAGGTGTCTGGCTATTCTTGACTCTGCTAAGACAGTTTCAACCAAAAGCAATACTCTGACCAAAGCCTCTTTTGTGTTAGGACTACAAAGGATATACAGCTTGTGTCACCTGTTCTTCTCCAGCTGAATTTCTCAAGGATGCTTGAACATCTTGTTTGAATGGGACAATATGGAGGATACTAGAATAAGTCAAAGGAAAAGAAGAAAGGTATCAGCAAGTTTTTGCCCAAGTAGAGGCGGGCAATTGCAAACAGAGAAGTAAAAGAAAGAACAATGCTCAATGGGGTATCAATTGGGAGGAGAAAAAAGCAACATAATGTAAGATGGGGGACAAGAATTGGAGGAATGGTTTTATAATATCTCAAATTCAAAAACTTGCCCTTATTACTACACATGATTATTAAGGAGTAAATTTGTATACATAATGGCAGAGGTGGAAGAGGTTGCAGTGATATGTCAGGGAATCTATGTTATTAGCTGCTTTGGGACTTAGGTGTCCCCTAATGTTTTACCTAGGCCAGTGGGACTCTATGCACGCATCAGAATAATCTGGAGCACTTGATAAAACTACATTTCTAGCTCCTATCCTGAGAGTTATATTTGAGGGTCTAGATAGGACCCAACATTTTATATTTCTAAAAAGTTCTCAAGTGATTCTAATGCTTCTGGTCCAAGAACTCCTTGAGAAGCACTGTTCTAGATGAACGAACAGCTTTATAATTTTTAAGCTATAAACAAATGTTTCTCCGTTCACCCAAAGCAGGCAGACAAAGATAATAGGATTATGTATTTCCTGGACTGAGACAACATACAATGACCTTGTTAAAAGCATGAACTTAGGAGGCAGAGATTCAGAATGACTGCTATGTTCAGTTATTAGGATAGTTATCAAGGATTTCTTGAGAGTCAGGTAGCTGACTAGGACCTCATAGTAGAAATCTTAATAGCCTTTTGCATAACTTTTTCATAGTGGTTAAACACATGAGATTCTTTCCCCAAACTGGAAACTCTGATGCTTAATTATGAAATGTTATGGCTATAGAACAGGGAGCAAAATAAATTATACCTCATATGTTCAAACAAACATAATTTTAATATGAAACGTGGGTTTTAATTTAAAATGGTATGGTTGCAGAGCAGGAAGCAACATGAATTACACCACATGTTCTCAACATATTTTTAATGTGAAATGTTTCATGAAATGGAAAGTGCCTTACCCAACTTGTGACTCGTGAAGGGTCTGGCCCTATGATCTGGTTGTCTCCATTCGTACTCTAAAAGGAGAGAAGCTGTCCAAAAAGAGACAAACCAATTAAATGTAAAAGGCATAAAGAAACTTCCCTACCAAAACTTTAGCAGGCATGTCATTCTGAAACATAGAAATGGGATGAAATCTCATCTATGACATAGATACCATGTTTATTTTCCTTCTTGTTCTTATTATTTAAATACACTCTCTGTGATACAATTATGCTATTTGGTTCATGCTGAAATAATCTCTCAGGAAAACTGTAAGGGAGGGATAAGAGAGAAGGGAAGTAACAACTACCTTGTGTCTATTATAAGCCAGACTATAGACTTTTGTTTGAATCTTCACATCGATCACCATGTGTATTTTTCCTTCTTTAAATATATAATTTTCTCAACAGAATTTTGATTACACTCGATATACTGTATCATAGTTCACTAATACAAAATATGTGTCATTGTTCTGTTTGCCTACTTCAAAAAATGGTTGCCTGGAGAAATTCGGGAAACCTGACAAGTGCCATCTTGTGACCAAAACCAGAACTGCAGCCTCCTGGAGAAGTACAGACAAGGCTTCAACCATTATCAGATCCTTCTCATGAGAGAAGGGTGGGAACTGCATTTAGCCAGCCAGGAGCCTTCCCAGGTTTCTATAATTTTTTGTTATAACCTCAAGGATTTTATTGTATAGAATTATAACAGGATTATAATGTCTTCAACTATAATATTTCTGGTTATAAAAATATCCAGAAGCAAACTTAAAAGATACAAAAAGATATATGTAAAATAAAGTACAGCTCTATACAAATATTCACTAGGAATATTTTTTCTTTCCAGAATTTTTACATGTATAAATGAATGCATATAATTTCAAACCAACTTCAGATCTCGAGAGCAGAGTTTGAACATCATTCTACATAAATTATTTTCCACATGATATTTCATGAATTACTTAAAATGATATTTTTCCCACATTTGCAACATTTTATGTTAGTATTTTCCCTTATGATGTAAAATCAAGTAAATGAATAAACATATATTAATACTATTTTAAATAGAGAGCAGTAAAGCTAGCTCTGTATCTCCAACTACACAAATAATCCCATTAATTCTGTGGCAGACACATTTTCCGTGATTTGGTTGCAAGTCCTGTAGTAGCATACACATATTTCACTAACATACATATTTAATTTTAAGTGAAGTTATATGATAAATGCTATGATCTAATTTGGTTTTCTCACTTCATACCATTTATTTCTCAGACATTTCAAATCGCCAGATGTAGGAGTTCATGTTTCTATTCTCCAGATACATAGTACACCATGCTTTGTAACAATTTTAAAAACTGTTTATAGAAATAAACCACTGTATCTCACTCTTAGATCACACCCCTGCTGACCACAGCCATATCTGTGGTCTGGAAGAATTAGCTGCAAGGAGAACATATGCAGGTCTGTAGCCTGTAACACAGCAACCAGATTACATGTTTGATCAGGTCTAGAAAAATTTCCACTATTGGCAAAAAAAGGGGGGGTATGTTTGCATGTCTGCATGTATCTATGAATGCTTGCTTATGTGTTTGAAACAAAGTGGGCATGTTGCTTCAGCTTTATTTTTCTTTGCTGATTATAAAAATAATCATGGCAACAAATTTGACAATAAATTTCATATTAAAAAAATAAAATAAAATTTTCTAAATTTTGAAAAAAAAATCATGGGAAAACCTACTCTAAAGATGCTGAAATACACTAAAAAATAACATTGAAATAGTAACCTGACCACCCAGAAATGCTAACATGGGAGTTTATTTTCTCCCAGGTTTTGCTTCTACTCACACATATATACATGCATATATATGTGCAAATGTCTTCACTCAACTACATACATGCTCCCCTTTCCATATTCATGTACATATGACACATACGTAGTATTTCTATATGGTAATCAATTCACAGGAGTATTTCCTCCCAAGTTGTTAAATATTTTTATCTATCATTTTTGTGTGTAACTTAATAAACGCTTAAAAATTCAAACAGTAACAGAATGTCTAACAATATAAACAAGTGATGCCAAGTCAATAAATTAGCATGAACGGCCATGTTGCACAGAGGCCTTAATATAGAGGCTGTAATCTGATCACCCCTTCTCTTACTATAGACTTTTAAAGCATTGGGAGATACAACATTTCCAAAGGATTAAGTCCTTCAAAACACCAGCAATTCTCTGAAAAGCACATACCTTTCCCACCACTCCAAGACCACCCTCCTTGTTTTTCTCATCTCTACTCCAGGGCCCTGAGAAGTCCCTAGAAAATAATTAGCTTTAAGACAGCCATTACCTTGAAGCTTCTTGTCAGCTGCAGACTGGTGAAATGCAGCTCCTCCCCCAAGACTGGCCAGGCACAGCTCAGTTCCAAGCTTCTCAGAGAATTCTCCGCCCAGTCCCTGTGATGGGGATGACAGAGGCACGTCCCTGAATCAGAGAAGGGAGAATTGCCAAGTTAAACTAGTGAAGTATGAAAGGGTAAAATGTTTTTTTTTTCCCAAAGAACTTTAAAGTGGAATAGCAACAAGTGCCTGTTTAATTTCCACTCAACTATGAGAGCGTGCAATTTTTGGATAAAAAGAGGTTAGCAAACCACTTTATTAAAACACAAAAATTTAGTTTAAAATATTCCTAACATATTTTTTTCCTTGCCTTCTTTTGTACTTTACCTTTACAGGTAAATTTTACAGCCCAGCTGTTAAACCTCCAATAAAATAGCTCATTAGGGGTCTTGACTGGGAATGCACTAAAACTATACCTTATTTTAGAGAGATTGCTTTATATATTTTTTTCTTTTTCCAGGACATGGTAAATCTCTCCTTTTATTGTTTTTCTATTAAATGCTTTAGAAAAGTTTCAGAGAATTCTTCACAAGCATGGATATTTCTGACTAAAGGCTGAGAATCACTGGTTTTGCAGGAAAGTACCCATTTCACATACCCTCATCAATAGTTGGAAATTCCTTCTTTTATTTTGTTGGTATTTTTCACTCAGGCAATTCAATGTGGGGATAATTAATTTATAAAAATTTACATGTCTTTGTATGTCTGAAATGTATTTTGTTGTTTTTTTAAATTTTTTGAATGTTTGTTTATTTTTGAGAGAGAGAAAGATAGGGTATGAGGGGGCAGAGAGAGAGGGAGACACAGAATTTGAAGCAGGGTCCAGGCTCTGAGCTGTCATCACAGAGCCTGATGTGGGTCTAGAACTCACAAGCTGTGAGACCATGACCTGAGCCGAAGTCAGACGCTTAACCAACTGAGCCATCCAGGTACCCTTTAAAGGTATTTTGCAAATTTTATTCATTAAAATTTTCCTGTGTTAAATTTAAATTTAGATTTCCTGATTTAACTTAGAAAGCCAATTTTCAATATCATTAGTGATAATTTGGGGATGAAGATATTTAAGGATGACATGTTTTATTTGGCCACTCTATCATGTAATATATAACATATATATTATAAAAATCTACCATTATATAAGGATTAACATTGGAACAGTAAGTATCAATAAATTAATGAAGGTCATCTCTAGACTCGTATATTATTGGGGGCTCTAACAATTAGAGTATGTAATGTTCTGTATATAAACAACCCCTAAATCTCAGAGGCTCAGCCACAGAAGTTTATTTTCCTGATGTCAAAATACAATGCAAGTCATCATGTGGCTATTATAGGCAGGGAGCTCTATTCCAAGCAGTCATTAAGAGACTCAAACTTCTTCCATCCTATGGCTATACCATCTTCTTTAGCCTTGAAGTCCTCAACTGCATTTTTTTTTGCATCTGGCTAGCAATCTTATAAAGAGGGAGGCTGGAGAATACTGTGGCAGGTTTTAGGGACAGGTCTAGCAAACATCACTGCTAGTCACAGTCAACTAGCTAGAACTGCCATAGAGCCTCGGGGAGGCAGTCTCCCTGTGACCCAAGAGAAAAATGAAATGGAGTTTGGTGAGCCCCTTAGCATTCTCTCTGCCAAAGTTTTGAAAGTTTTCCCTTTCAATCTTTTATAGATTTCCTTTATTGTTTAATGCTTTTTTTGTTTACAACCACATATCATAGTTATAATGACTGCATCAGAAACTTCTAGTTGCTCACCCAAAATCCACTGTTTCCATTTGTCCTCATTAGCAGAACCCCAGTCGCATTCAGGGTACAGTGTAAACTCTTAAAATAGTACTTTTTCCAGACTCTCTTACTGTACAAGCCATGGTCATATGATGGAATTTCTTGCCAAAGAATGTAAGCAGAAATACTTGTAAAGATTCCAGAGAAGGTACTTCCAGATGGAGTAAACAGCCAACTTGGGCTTTTTTCACTTTCCTTCTTTCTCTTGCTTCCTCCCTAGAATTTGACCATGGTGGAATTCAGACAGTCATTCTGGACCAAGTGATGTAGAAAAAAGATGAAACTCACTAGGGATGGAAGATCCTGAACCCCTCAATAATGGGGCCAGCTCATTCCTATAACTTAATGACACAATAAACTTCTATCTTATGCAAATCACTATGTTTTCCAGTCTCTCTTTCTAGTAGCAGAACAAAACAGTCGATCTTGCAATCACTAACAAAAATAATATCATTTTTATTACAGAATTAATACTTTTCAAAGATTTCAAGGTATTACTATATAATGTAAAGAGATTCCACTATATATTTTATAAATGAAATATTTATTATCCTTTCTTCTCATTTCACATGTTTAGAAAAAAACAAATGCAAATAAAGTATGGCCATTACATCAAAACTATACTTTCTTTCATTTGTCTATTTTCTATATTGCACATGAATCAAGAAATGCTACATTACCTTACCATTTTCCAAACAAAATGCAAAGGAAAAGATTAATTCCTTCGATAATATTTTATGTTTTATTGTTCTGTATAGCAGGAGGTGGAAAGGAATGATAACCGATAATAAAAAAGCTATTATTATTGCTATTATTATAATGAAGATATATAATAATTATGAATATAATAATATCTAATACCTGTTCCCAGCACTCAACATATTATCTCATTTAATAATCAGATGGTTATTTCATGGAGAGTCCCATAACTAACTCATTCTGCACAACAGTAGTATTATTCAGAATAACGACAAAAATTGGGGTGCAAGGTGGCTCAGTCAGTTAAGCATCTGACTCTTGATTTTCGCTCAGGTCATGATCTCACCATTTGTGAGACTGAGCCCCGCATCGGGTCCTGCACTGACACCGTGGAGCCTGCTTGGGATTCTTTCTCACCTTCTCTCTCTGCCCCTCCCTCTCACTCTCTCTTTCTCAAAAACAAATAAATAAACATTAAAAAAATTGATAAAAATTATAGAAGCCAGAAGTGTTTCTTACCATGTGCCAGGTGTTCTACCAGGTGCTGTGTATACACCATCTCTCTTAATTCTCACAAAATCTTGTTAGGTGGGTGTTATGAGTATTCCCATTTCGTAGATAAGGCTTTAGAGAGGTTAATGAATGTTTACAAGGATATCTAGAGAGCATGTGGTGCATGGAATTTTAATCCAGGTACTTTAACTCTAGAGTCCATGCTCTTAATCACTAAGATACACTGTACCTACCCCACTGCAAATGGAAAAATGCTCTGTAAATGTGCCTGGATGAACAGGTGAATTAGTTAATGTTGAAATAATTATGTATTGGGAGTTGACAGAACCTCTTGATAAGTATAGAGAGAACCTGTGACTTGTTTCTAATCAATAGAATTTGGCAAAAGTGATGGGATGTCACTCACTCCCATAATTATATTAGGTTATTTTGGAAGTTGAAGTTTTAAAAAGTACCATTTATAATATCATCAAAAACCAGGAAATACTAAGATAGAACAAATCTAACAAATACGTGCACAATTTGTATGCTGAAGACTTCAAAACACTGATGAAAGATATTAAAGAAGACCTAAATAAATGAATATGTCATGTTCATTGACTAAGTATTTTTAGGATGTAACTTCTTCCCAAACCTATCAATAGAATCATTATAATCTCAACCAAAATCCCAGCAGAAATTTTTTTTTTTTGGAGATTGGAAAGTTATCTCTATACACAGAAAAGCAATGGAACTAGAATAGGCAGACCATTTTTGGGAAGGAAATATGAAATTTGAAGACTCATGCTATCTGATTTTAAGATTACAGCAATCAAGTGTATTATTAATTAGTTATCAATTATTAATTATTATAGTGTACTATTAACATTAAATAGACACAGATAAATAGAACATAAATAGATCAGCAAATATGGTCAACAGATTTTTGACAATGGTAATAAATGGAGAAATGATGGTCTTTTAAACAAATAGTGCTGGAAAAATTGGACATCATATGCAAAAATATTCGTCTTGACCCCTTACCTATGACCATATACAAAAATGAACTCAAAATAAATTACTGACCTAAATGTAAAAGCAAAAACTATAAAACTTCTATAGAAAACAAAGTAGAAAGCCTTTGAGGCTTTCATTTAAACAAAGATTTTTAAGACATAAAAAGCATGCACCATAAAAAATTTGATAAATTGGACTTGAAAACTTCTGCTTTTAGAAAAATAAGATGAAAATCCACAGGAGGATATATTTGCATAACACATATCTAATAAAGAACATTTATTCAGCATATAGAAGAAACTCTTATAATTTAACAATAAGATTAACAACCCAATAAAAAATGGACAATTTAAATAAGACCATCATCGAAGAAGATATATGAATATCAAGTGAACACATTGAAAGATGCTCAACACTATTAACAGGTAAGGATATGCAAGTAAAATCACAATAAGACATCACTTTATAAGAATGGCTAATATTAAAAAGAGAAAAACCCTGACAGTATCAACTGCTGGCAATGATGCAGAGCCACTAGAACTCATACACTGCTGGTGAAAATACAAGATATCACAGTTACTTTAGAAAACAGTATGGCAGTTTCTAACATAGTTAGACACACATTTACCATATAACCCAGAATCCCACTCCTAGGTATTTATCCAAGAGAAATAAAAACTTATATACACACAGAGATCTGTTCTGGAATGTTTATAACAACTTTAATCATAATCACCCCAAATTATAAATCTACTGGTGAGTAGATACATAAATTGTAGATATTAGAACACTTCTAAGCTATGATAACAAATTACTGATACAAACATCAACATGGGTAAATGTCAGAAACATCATGCTAAGTAAAAGAATCCAGATTAAAAAAAAAACCTATGTATTATATGGCTGCATTTATAAGACATTTTTGAAAATAAAAAACTATAAGGACATAAATTAGATCAGTGGTCACCAGGAATTAGAGTGAGTATTGATTACAATGGGGCAAGAGGGAACAATTTGGAATTATAGTAATGATCTATAGCCTGACTGTATTCATCATTACATGACTACAGATCTTTGTGAAAACTCATCAAACTATACACTTAAAAGTTTTTAAGTCTATGTAAATTACACCTCAATAAATCTGAGCCTTAAAAAAGGTATTCAAAATCAGAATATGACCTATATAAGAAGACTGGATTTTACTGTGTAAGTAATGGGGATACATACAAGAGTTTGATATTCATTAGATGTTAGTTAACACACGACAAATGTCAAGAATCCAGATGACATCAGCACCTTACAGTTTGTAAACTTATCCTCATTGGCAGAGCTTTTAACTACACTGAAGTTCTCACATAACCACTCAACTATGTGAATGGAAGGAAAAGAAGCAGTAAAAGCCAAAGTGTTATAATCTGGAGACAGAGATCCGGATAAGAAGTATGCCCCTCAATGAGAAAATATAAGCCAAGTAATATACAAGAGAAAGAATGGTTATAGAATAAACAAATAGCAACACTCGTAAAAAACCATGAGGGGGCCATGAGCACTGGTAAAACAAGGAATTGCAAATACTACAAGGAATTTGCAGATATACAAAATATTGAATAGGCACAAACAAATAATGGACACTGGCTATAAACAAAGTTAAAATCTTATTATTAACGTTCACTGGCTGAATGTGAGCCCATCTGAAGAGGAGGAACATTAGAAGAAAACTTACTAAGAATGAACATCTCAGGTAAGAAAAAAGGCTAGCCAGATAGTGCATCCCTGCCAGAGCCAAAGGGACTCCATAATCTCTGGTCAAGTGTATGTGACCATGATAGGGAAAAAAGAAAAAAAAAAACAGTGACTCAGGGGTCACAAGAAGATAAACCTGCCATGCCTGAAGATTTTGTATTCCCCAGATAATGCTAAAACCTACACAGTGCTAACAGTTGAAGTTGCTAGGAAATTAAGATTCAGGATGATGAAGTGGGAAATATATTAAAAGAAATAAAATAAAGGAAAGGTTGATGAGGACCTCACAACTTCATCATTATAGCACATATCAAACAAAGCTTTCCTACACTTTGAAGTAGAGAGACTCAGCTATGTTCTTAGGATTAACAAGCAAAGAGAAAGAACTGTATGGGCTCTACCTTGGGGAACTTAAAAAAGGAATCCCCTTCCTGTTCTCTCCCCTCCACACTCCATTATTCTCAGAGACACCCATAGGAAAAGATCCAGGCTGAACCAAAATTATTTCTTGTTACCACTCTTAATGTACTTATCAGTTTTATCAGTTTTTCAGACATATGACAGACTACTAAAAGATACAATGTCTAAATTTCAGAGTTTCTCAGATAAGCATTATGGTAAGGTTGTTATGTGTTAGAAGTTTTCAAATAGATAAACAGACATGGGTTTGGGACCAGGTTCTAACTTTACTACCTAACTGGAGGGGCAACTGGTACTACTAGATACCAAAATATATTACAAGGAAGGGTGCCTGGGTGGCTCAGTTGGTTAGGGGTCCAACTTCAGCTCAGGTCATGATCTTGTGGTTTGTGAGTTCAAGCCCCGCATCAAGCTCTGTGCTGACAGCTCAGAGCCTGGAGCCTGCTTCAGATTCTGTGTCTCTCTCTCTCTCTGCCCTTTCCCTACTTGCTCTCTGTCTCTGCCTCTCAAAAATGAGTAAACATTAAAAAATTTTAAAGATAGAAAAATATATTACAAGGAAAAATAATTTGTAAAAGTTCAGTAACAGTCTAAGTGTGCATAGCAAGGATATGAACATAAGAAAGGGAAAATGGAGTTCAAAATGAATCACTGAAGATCTGAATCTGTGTGTGATTGGTACATCTGGATATAGATTAGAAATCTGAATAGTTTATAAAAATCCTTAGGTCATTGGGCTATGTTTGACTGCCCAGGTAGCCACAAAAACAGTGATTTTAGAGGCCTCTATTGCCTTAGAGCTACTAAATAGTTTTCTCATTCAGTACTAATACATATCCTGCTGAAAACTTGTTAGGAAGCTTGAATTCGTAATTTTGAATGGGAGATAATAAGAAAATATTTACTTAAACAGAAGGCAAAGAGAAAAGAAAATAAGCAAAAGGATTTCTTCTGTCAAAGAAGGAAGGTAGAAAATGAAAATGGAGAGGACATACAAAAAGATGAATAAATACCTGGCACCAAAAAAAAACCATATTGTGGTTGGGGAAAAATATTTGAAAGTTCAAAAAAAGATCTATAATTCTCCACTATGTAATACTTATTGTAGCTATTACATATAAAATATGAATGAGTACGTGTATGGTAGGGGATGGGGGGTGTTGGGGAATGTGTCAGGGAGACCATTTTTCTTATTGGATATTTTGATACTTTGGGGCCTCTTGAGGTTAATTCTAGGGTAATCTTAACTTTTTAAAGTTGCCAGTGCTGTTCTATCTACCCAAGGCAGTCAGACGGATACTGGGGTTTGTACAGCACCATGACCTCATTAAGAAGATGAGCTTAGGAGTTAGATATTTTGAGAGGCTGCCATAGCTACCTACTGAATAGGGTAGTTCTCAAGGATTTATTGAGAGTCAGACAGTTGGCAGAGACCTGAAAGTCTTCCATAAGTACACTTCCATTTGTATAATTTCTTCATAGGAGTTTAACATATTTAATTCTTTCCTAACACTAGAATCTCTGACTTATAATTTAAAATGCTATGGCTAGTGAGCCAGAATAAAAATAAAGTGTGCTGCATATTCTCAACTTAACCATGTTTTAACATGAAATGAGAAGTCTTACCCAATGTCACGTGGATCATGGAGGATCTGGTTCTGTAATCTGGTTGTCTTGATTCTCACTCCAGTTGCTTGTCCAGCAGAGCCATCTCCCTGCTCAGCACTTCTGAGGTTACACTGTGTTTCTGGGATTCAACTGAAATCACATGCAGATTCCCCAGGTCATGCACATCTTTGATATTAACCTACACTATCCAAAAGTAGACAGGGAATCAAACCAATTAAGTGGAAAAGGTGTGGGGAGCCTGGGTGGCTCAGTCGGTTAAGCCTCTGACTTTGGCTCAGGTCATGATCTCACAGCTCTTGGGGTCAAGCCACTTCTCAGGCTCTGTGCTGACAGCTCAGAGCCTGGAGCCTACTTCAAATTCTGTGTCTCCCTCACTCTCTCTGCCCCTCCCCCACTCACGCTCTCTCTCTCGCTCTCAAAAATAAATAAACATTAAAAAAATATAAAGGGCGCCTGTGTGGCTCAGTCCATTAAGCGTCGGACTTCAGCCCAGGTCATGATTTCACGGTTTGTGAGCTCGAACCCCACATTAGTCTCTGCTGACAGCACAGAGGCTGCTTTGGATCCTCTGTCTCCCTTTCTCTCTCTCTCAAAAATAAAATAAACATTAAAATTTTTTTAAAAATGGAAAAGGTGTAAAGAAACTTCCCTACCACAATTTTAGCAGGTGTGTCATTCTGAAAAACAGGAATGAGACAAAATCTCATCTATGATATAGATGCCATGCTTATATTCTTTTGTTGTTCTTATTTGAAATGTTCTCTGTGCATTTCAGTTGTTATTTGGTTCATACTGATATCATCTTTATTAGTAAAAGGTGAGGTGAGGACAGAAGAGTAGGGAAATAACAATTGCCTTGTGTCTTCTATAGGCCAAATTCTATGCAGTTACTTTTAAAAAGAGTCCTTTCTGGTTGAGTTCTCACATCAGTCTTCATGTGGAGTTTTTTCTTCTAGACACATCCGTTTTTTTTCAATAGAACTATAATCACATTCTACATGCCATCTCATAGTCTACTAATACAAAATACGCTTCATGGCTTTGTTTCCACACTTCATAAAAACAGTTGCCTGGAAAAAATTTGGAAAATCTGGCAAGCGCCATCTTGTGACCAGTACCAGAACTGCACTGTATTACTGCCAGATCCTTTTGGAAGGGTGGGAACTACATGCTGCCAAGCCAGCAGTTTTCTCAGGCTTCTAGAATATACCATGCTTAAATTTAGAGTTTTGTTATGCATTATGCAAAAAATGGAATGCTAATGTCTACTTCCAATGGTCTGATAAAAAATTGCATACTTAATGAAAATTGAAAAGATGTGATTTATAAATAGAAAGTATAATTTTAGAAAAATAATATTATTGTTTCCTGAATATTTTTCCATAATATTTATTTAAAAATATATCGGAATGCATATGATTTCAGACCAGCTTTTTTATCATGCTCAAGTGCATGGTTTGAAAGTTTTCCCATATCAGTATTTTCAATGTGATTTTTTAATGACTTGCTTCAAATGTAATTTCCCCCTAATTTATAAGATTTTACTTCAAACTTTTTTCCTGCTACTATTAAAAAATGAATAACTATGTATTAAGGATTATTTTTACGTAGAGATAGTAAAGACTGTCCTATGTCTACAACCACACAATGCCATTAGCAGCTGGCCTTATATTTTGGGGGATTTTGTCATACATGTTGTATTAAAGCAGTCCTTTATCTTTAAATGACATAATATAGTGCTTGCCATTCTGTAATTTCCAGTTTTCACTTAATATTACTTCTCAGACATTTTTTCAAATCATCACATGTTTATACTTCCATTTGTCACCTATATACCATTCAACTGTATGGATGCACCATGCCACATCATATTTTTAAAACTGCTCATAGAAATAAGCCAAATCCCCTGTCCCACTAATAAACTTAAAAGATATAGAAAAATGGTTCTTGCTGACCACAGCCATACCTGTGGCCTGAAAGAATGAGTTGCAAGGAGGACACACAGGCAGGGTGGTAGCCAACACAGCAACCAGGCTACACGCTTGATCAGGTCCAGGAAAATTTCCACTATCGTCAAAAGACAAGGAGGGGGGTATGTTTGCATGTCTGTTGTGTCTGTGAACGTTTATGTGTCTGAAACCAGACAGGTACATCGTTTCAGCTTTATGTTGCTCTTCTAAGTATAAAAATAATCATGGAACAAAATAATTCTAAAAATGCTGAAACCAAATAAAAATGTATTTTGAAATCCCCAGTAATCTAAACACTTCAGAGATGCTGACTGTTAGCATGGGAGTCTAGCTCTCTCTTTAATGAAAATGCATATATTTTTCACAAGTGTTATCACTCAACAGCATATATGAATCTCTTCCACATTCGATTGTGCACATTTATATTTGTGTTTGTATGTGCCAATCACTTTTTATGTTTACATTTTTCTCAGTTACTTTTTGTGTAGAATAATAAATGTTTACATCAAAATATAATTACAATCTAACAAAAATAGAAACATGCATGCCACGTAAAAAATTAACATGAACAGCATGCCTCACTGAATTTAGAATTTAGAAGCTGTAATCTGATCGTTCATTCCCACTGTGGACTTCAAAAAATATCGAGAAACTAAATTTTCATGGGATTGATTGTCACAGTAACAGCAATTTTCCCCAAATCATAGTGCATTCCCACCTCCCCCGGGCAACAATGTTTGGTTTTTTTCACCGTAACACCAAAGCCCGAAGAAATTCCCAGTAAATAACTAGCTTTAAGACAGCCATTACCTTGAAGCTTCTTGTCAGCTGCAGCCTCCTGAAATGCAGCCCCTCCCCCAAGACTGGCCAGGCACAGCTCAGTTCCAAGCTTCTCAGAGAATGCTCCACCCCCTCCCTGTGATGGGGGAAGTAGGGGGGCTTTCCCTCAATTAGAGGGAGGAGAATCGCCAAGTTAACTGAAATTCACTTAAAGGGGAAAAACGTTCATTTTTAAAAGACTTGAAAGTGAAATGACAACACGTGTCTCTCTAATAACCATTCAAACCACAGGTAAGGTGATTTCCCGAAAAGAAGTAGCAAATCCTTTTATCATAAAATAAAGACCCAGTTAAAATAGCTCTTGCATATTTTTCTTGCTTTTGGCACCTTATTTCTATAAGATTTTAAGACCCCGCTGGTGACTGTCCATAAAAAAGAGCTGTTAGATCCTTGTTTGTGATCACAGTGAATCAATACATTATTTTGTGAAGAATTAATTGTCTACAATTTTGGCTCTGGGACATGATATGTCTTTGTCTCATTTATCGTTCAGAATATCTTCTAGTTGTTTTCAAGTACAGTCATTGCTAAACATAAAACATCAACCAAAATCCTTAGAGAAAAGATATATGTCTCTGAATATACTGAAATTTAAAAATATGGTAAAAACACAATAAACCAAAGTTGAAAACAGAAGAACAAACTTGAGAGAACCATTTTCAATTAAAAAAATTTCTAAAGTAGCACTTCCAAATTAATAAGAAATAAACAGCAAAATGGGGGCTCCTGGGTGCCTCAGTCAGTTGAGTGTCCCACTTCAGCTCAGGGCATGATCTTGTGGTTTGTGAGTTCGGGCCCCAGGTCTGGCTGTGTGCTGACAGTTGAGAGCCTGGAGCCTGCTTTGGATTCTGTGTCTCCCCCTCTATCTTCCCCTCCCATGCTCATGCTCTGTCTCCCTCTGTCTCTCAATAATGAATAAACATTAAAAAATTAAGAAAAATAAGAAATAAACAGCAAAATGAAAAAAAAAAAAAGAGCAAAGGATATAAACAGGCAGTTCACAATATTCTGAGGGAATAGTTCTTCCCTGCTCCTAATATTTACTTCCTCTAATCAAGCACAAGTAATTCAACTACAGGTATCTCTGTCCTTTTTGTATGGTTGCAAGCTTCTAGGCTGTTTGTTAGATTTGTTTAAATGTGGTGGTTGGGGCACCTGGGTGGGTCAGTCAGTTGTGTTCAACTTTGGCTCAGGTTATGATCTTGCAGTTCCTAACTCTGAGCTCTGTGTCAGGCTCTGTGCTGACAGCTCAGAACCTGGAGCCTGCTTTGGATTCTGTGTCTCCCTCTGTCTCTGCCCCGCCCCGGCTTGTACTCTCTCTCTTTCAAAAATAAACATTAAAAAAAAATTTAAATGTGGTGTTATAAGGGCCACTTGATTTTAACAATAATCAATGCCCTGCAACTTATCTTCCCCATTGTACAAAGCTGACATTTTGGCTCCCATCTGCAAATTTATTTGTTTTATATCAATTTGCTCAATTTGTTCATTGGAGAAAAGAAAGTGCTATTCATGGGCCTTCCCCAAACCCAAACATTCTAAATAAAAATTAAAACTGGGCCATACATGGAAGATACTCACCTTCCCTAATCACCAAACAGATGCAAACAAAAACAGAAATGAGATTTTTCTACCTAATTTAAATCACGAAAATGCAAGGAAATGATACAATGGACAGTTGACCAGAAAATGAGGAAATGGGCACTCTTACCCATGTGCAAGGTCATGAAGTTGGAAAGAGGTCAAAACAAAATTAAAGCCAAAGTCTACCTGACTCCCAAACAAAAGGATCTTCTCTACAAGTATTCCCTGCCTCCTGGGCTTGGAGTCCTGACTCTTTGGTAGAACCAAGGATGATGTCATTTACTTTCAGATTGTGAGGAAATTGGCAAATGTAGCCCCAGAGTGAGCATTGCTTAATCTCATCTCCCTTCTGGTAAACACATTGGTGAACTACAACCACTTTCAGTAGCTACCATACTTATATATAAACTCTCCATCTTTTATATACATCCACATTCCCACACAAATTTAAAAATATTTTTCTGCACTATGTTTTTGCACTGACCATATCTGCATGATAGCATTCACTTGGCCACGGAGTAGGTAGGACATATCTCTTTTGTGTTTCAGAGCCTGGCAATACCTTTCCCTTAGGATATAGCAGGGACTGGAAATCATTTGTTAGGTAGAGAAATGCCCCAGTTTATTCCATCCTCATTTTACATTTGTCAACTCCTTGTGCTTTTGTTGTTTGCAGATTCTAGTTCAATATTAGAAAATCATTTTTCTATCTGCTTTTATTGAGCTTTTGTGTTTATAAAATATTCAAGAAATTAAGGTTTAAATTTAGATTTTTAACTTAGAGGTGTTGTTTCCCAGGAAGTGCAAAAACCTACACACTACCAGTGGATCATTCAGAGGGTTCGTTCTCTTAAGATAATGTTATGCCAAGTTTAAAAACAAAAAAATTATAAAACATAAGTAAAGTTGGTGAGATGCTCACAACCCTATCCATTACCACAGTGAACGAGTAAACACAATTCCTGCCTCCTGCCACCTCTGACTATTCAGGTTACAGAAACAGAACTGCAGTATGACACAGCTCTTCCTGTAATTAGCAAACAAGAGAAAGAAAACTGCACTGGGGACTCTGAAGAAAGAAGAAGCCATCATTCTTCCAGAGACAGATAACAGCAGTGTTAGGCTGGGTCAAAATAATTCTGCTAACCAATCTGAATAAAGGACATCAAGGGCTGTTTGGTGAGGAGATATGGATTTTTGTTGGCACAATCCAATGCCTAGCTTTTAAGAATTTGTCATGGAGGCATTATGACAGAGTTACGTTTCTGAGGGTTCAAACAGGCAAGCAGGCAGACAGTTTTGGGTTTGAGACCTTTATTAATTCAGTGGAGAGAAAAATATCAAATCCTTGGCAACTATGCTAAGTTGTCATCTCCCCATATTAGATAACATAGTTAAGAAAGACACATGAGTCACACGTTATCTCTGATATTAACCTAGGTTGTCTAAAAATTAAATCACATTTAATGTTAGAATAAAAAAGAGTTTATTACCTGTATAAGTGAGTAGAAAGAGACAGATGAAACAGGAAGTATGGGAAAGGGGGTAAAAGATGTCCTAACGTAATCACAGAGAAACTGAATTTGCACATGTTCAATTAATGCATCTGACAAGAAGTCAATCAATAGATACACTATATGCTGGGAAAATCCTTACATCAATGATCTGGTTTTAGCTACCTGGTTTTCTCAAAAAGCAGTGTTTTTAAGGAACCCTTAACTCTTCTTACTAGGGCTAGTAAATGGTTCTCACGTGCTGTAGCCTCTTATCTTTCTGAAACTTCAAAAAATAGCCTGAATAAACTGTTTTCAATGGGTGACAACTGAATTAGATTAAAACACAGTGGAAAAGAAAAGGGATCAAATAAAAGTTTACTTTGCTAAGCAGAAAGAACATGGAAAATAAGGATGAAGATAACATAAAAATCAGAAGAATTAGTGAGTATCAGTGGAGGTCAGAGATATGGAACACATTTTGGGGGAGAGGAACAAAAACAGAAGAAGTATTATGGTAACAAACCCAAATCCTATCTTTATTATTTCTAATGTAATATAAGAAGGGAACGTATGTGGGAGAGGCTCTGGCAGTATCAGGGACATTATTTGTGTTTCTGGATAATTTGGGCCTTTTGGACCCCACTGGGTTATCATGAGGGAAAGCTTGGCTTTATGTTTCCTAAGCTTCGAGTGCTGCCCCATCTGTCCAAAGCAACCAAAGATCTCACAGACACAGATAGGAGGGTTCAGCACCAACCTCACTAAGAGCATGACTTTAGGAGTCGGATTCGTGATCGCTGCTGAGAAAGAGTTAAATGTTAAACCACTATAAGATACTATTCAGAAGACTATACAGATGTCTATTTAAGGAAGGTCATAAGACCTTAAGCAGGTTTTAAGAAATCTTTGTAGCTATGTTATCTAGGATGTGGTGATGACAACCTAAAATAGTGGTGAAAGAATAGAGAGTCAGGCCATTGGCTGAAACCTCAGGTAGATACCTGAATAGACGCTTGCACAATTTTCCTCACAGTGGTTTGACACATGAGATTTCCCCCCACCCCCAAATGAGAAACTTTGACTCTTAATTACAGAATAGGGAAGAATATTAATTGTACCTCTAATTCTCAACCTAATGTAATTTTAATATGAAATGTGGCTTTTAATTTAAAATGCTATGGCTAGAAAGCAGGAAGCAAAATGAATTAAATTCCAAGTTCTCAACATGTTTTTAACATGAAATATTTCATGAAATGGGGAAAGCTTTACCCAGTATCTCATAAATTATGGGAAGGCTGGTCCTGTGATCTTCTTGTCTTGATTCTTACTCCAACTGCTTGTCCGGCAGAGCGTTCTCCCTGCTCAGCACTTCTAAGGTCGCACTGCCTTTCTAGGGCTCAACTGAGACCACATGCAGATTTCCTAAGTCATGTGCATCTTTGATATTAACCTACTCTGCCCAAAAAGAGAGAGGGAATCAAACCAATTAAATGGAAAAGGCATAAAGAAACTTCGCTACCAAAACTTTAGCAGATGTGTTATTCTGAAGCACAGAAATGAAGTGAAGTTTCATCTGTGATGAAGATGCTATCTTCATTACCCATTTTGTTGTTATTTGAAATGCTCTCTGTGATACAATTGCTATTTGGTTCATGCTAAAATAAGCCCTCTCATGAAAAGTATGATTTGGGGACAGGAAAGAAGGGACATAACAATTGCCTGTGTCTTTCACATCCAAACCTGTATAGCTACTTTTTTTTTTTTTTTAATGCTTTCTGTTTGAATTCTAACATCGGTCCTAGTATGGGTGCTTTTTCTGTTATACATGTGAAAATTTTCAATGGAACTACAATCAAATTCTATGTATTGTTTCATAATCTGCTGATGAAAAATAAGTTTCATTGTTTTGTTCATCCACTTCATAAAAATGGGTGCCTGGAGAAAAATTAGGACACCTAGCAAGTGCCATCTTGTGACTGTAAACAGAACTGCAGATACCCTGGTCCTTCGTGGGGGAAGAGTGGGACCTACAGTTATGCAGACAGTGGCCTTAGGCTTCTATATGTTTTCATTCTTTCTCTTTTATATATATATGTACATATATATATATATATATACACACACACATAATATATTTCCTCAATTTAAGAATTGTGTTAGACAAAAATGGAATCATAATTCCTCATTTTAATGGCTTTTATTATAATATCTCTCATGCATTATTGTAGTTCTTACTTCATCTTTTAATTTTTCAAAGAAAGCAAATCCCCACCATAATGGTCAAAATATAATGGTTCGCTCTATATATTTCTAGATTTTTTTCTACAGATATTTATAAATGTGTATGTTTTTTAAACAAGAATGTATTTTATCATCTCTCCACATCAATAAATATTTTCTGCATTATCTTGCCATTCCACTTTCCCTTGGGATAAGTAGGAATTACTTTTAAACAAGTTGTCTATATTTCTAAAATTTTATCTCATTTTCTCATAATGAAAATTATTTCAGGTTACTATTTTCAAAATAAGGTTAAGAAATTTTTTTAATGTTTTTATTAAAACATTAAAAACAGAGAGAGACAGAGCATGAGCAGGGGAGGGGCAGAGAGAGAGGGAGACACAGAATCAAAAGCAGGCTCCAGGTTCTAAGCTGTTAGCACAGAGCCTGACACGGGGCTCGAACTCATGGACTGTGAGATCATGACTTGAGCTGAAGTCGGATGCTTAACTGACTGAGCCACCCAGGTGCCCCTCAAAGTAAGATTTTTTTAATGGAGAAATATTATATATAGAAGATTGAAGTGTGCTGTCTGTGCAACTAAACCTATATCCCCAATTAATAAAGTAGCATGCATATTTCCAGATTTTTCTGGCATATATTGTATTAACATAATATAGGCCATTCTGAAATTTGCCTATTTTTGGAATATATCATGGACACTTTTTATTATTATTGCATTTAGTTCAATGCATTAGCTTCTTTTTACAGCTGCATAGTACTCAACATTATGTATGCACTATCCCATGTAACTATTCTATAGTATGTTTTAAGCATTTTTTGAATTATTTCCCAAGAGTACATGAAAATAAAAATAAATACCTTCTGCTTGAACCCAAATCTGGATTGTAGTCTAAATATCTGAACTGCAAGAAAACCCAAGCAAACAGATAACCAGCCTTCTCAGATACACCTCCAGATAAAGACAATGGAGTGTGCATGGTATCTATTTAAAATCGGTAACAAAATGGATTTTCCTTTTCAGCTCCATTATGTATTTCCAAAAAAATCTAAAGGTACATAAAATCTAAAGAAGAAAATACACACCATCATTACTTCAACCACTGAGACGTTTACTGCTTACATTTGGGTCTAATCCCTTTGATTATTTCCCTCATCATACATGTTCTAGAATGTACTATCAGAGATTACATTTATTCACCCATATATTTGAATATCTTTCCATGTTTATACACACACACACACACACACACGCACACATTTTGGGGAAGATAGTTTTCTCCCCCATGTTTTAAAATTCTGTTTTTTATGCTGACATAAGTATTACATGCTAAGTGAAATGTGGAAGGAAGAAGTGGAAAATTTCCTCTTCTTTTCCTCCAGACATCCTTTATTACTAGACATAGTGTTTGTTGTGTTTTATTATATTAATATATGTCCATTATTCCTTAGCTTATGATTTTTCAGGTATTTTTCAGATTATAGCAAATAAAGGAATACATCATTCTTTTGATAGATAGGTAGAGATGTAGACAAAGATGGTCTTCTAAACATACATAAAAAGGCAATTCTTTTAAGGCATTGAGTATCCCTTGACAAATAACCAAACTCCTAATTTTCAGAAGTATTTAAATCTGCACAGTTATACATTACTTCAGATTATTACCATACAAACTCCACCACAACAGTAAGATTTGTTAGAAATACAATACAACCAAAGTAATATAAAAAGCCAACACCCCCAACTAACTTCATTTTTCATTTGGGATTATCACAGTCTTTTTTCACAAGAAGAAAGATTAATTTCTCAACTTTTGTTTCGTCATTTATCTCTTGTTACCACTGCTTTTTGTTTCAAACCAAAAATGCCTTATTCAGAAGTTAGCTTTGGCAACCTCATGAACTATTTTTCCTGCAGGTGTAATCTGATCACCACCTCCCCCACTTTCAAAATGTGGACTTTTAAAATATCTGGAGGAATACAAAATCCAGATATCAATTCCCTCACAGAAACAACGACTCCCACGAAAAGACACTCCTTTCCCTTTACTCCAAACCAGCAGTCCCTTCTTTTCTCACCTTTACTCGGAAGTTTCCAGAAATCTCCGAAAATAACTAGGTTTTACGACAGCCATTACCTCCAAGCTTCTCTTCAGCGGAAGCCTCCAAGTCTGTATGTTAGTTAATACGGCTCCTCCCCCAAGACTGGCCAGGCACAGCTCACATCCAAGCTTCTAGAGAATGCTCCGCCCCCTCCCTGTGATGAAGAAAGCAGGAGGTGCTTCCTTCATTTAGAGGGAGGAGAATCACAAGTTAAACAGAAATACAGTTAAAAGGAAGAACTTACCCTTCTAAAGAATTTTGAAGTGTAATGGAAACATGTCTGTTCAGTTTCCATTCAAACCCCTAGGGTGGGTGATTTCCTGAAAACAAAAAAGAAAAAAAAAGAAAAGAAGTAGAGGTAGCAAATTTCTTTTTCCTCTAATAAAGATGCAGTTAAAGATTTCCTCACGTTTTTTCCAGGCCTTCTCTTATACTTTATCTCTGGTAAATTTGAAACCTGCTAGTCAAGGTCCACTACAAAAGCATGCTAAGTGTCTTGATGGGGATTGTAATGAATGAATACTTTATTTTAGGTAGAATTAATTATTTAAAATTTTGAATCTGAACCTGGGACATAATATGTATTTCTTTTCACTTAGATCTAATACTTCCTTCCTTAAGTCACTTCTAAACAAAAATCCTGAAACAAAATCTAGCTATACTCAAATTGAAAAAAAATAACCATATGTGTCAATAGTAAAATCACAATAAGCAAAAGTAAAAATTCAACCACAAACTTAGAATGCTTTTCAATCCATATGATTGCATAAACAAAAATATCCCTAAACTAGTTCTTATATTTCATTGAGAAAGAAATGAACAGTAAGGTAGAGAAACTGGCAAAGGACACAAACAATTCACAAGGTTCTTCGTTACTCCTGATATTTATTTCCCTGTGAAGAAAGCACAAGTAGTGCAGTTAGAAGGTTTTTCTTCTAGACTAAACAGGCCTCTAGGCTGATGGATAGTTTGCTTAAACCATGGGGTCTGTTAGTACCATTTCACTCTCATAACGAGCAATATCCTGCAATTCGCTTTCCTCTCTTAATAAAGCTGACATTTTTGTTTCATCTGCTATTTCATGTATTTTGTTGCTATTGTTGCAATTTGTTCATTGTTTCCAGGATGTATAAACTTTTATGTATCTACAATTAACCTCAAAATGTATAATAATGTAAACACATTGCTGGAAAAGTAAGAAACTTTTGTGTAGCTCTATCAGAAGTAGGAGAAAAATGCTGGTCAGCTCTTCCTGAGGCTCTTTTAACATACAAAACATTTTGATCCCTTCCAGATTAAAGTCTTTTTATTTTGGTCTTGTAATATCTGATATGATTTCTAACAGCACATTCTCTCAAGGGCTCTAATATAATTTTGAAAACCAAATCTTCTCAGTATTGCAATTCTATGAAAACTGTTCCTGTTCATGGGAATCTTTACAAAACTGTGGAAGCGGCTCTGCTGTTTATCAAGGACATAATACTAAGAAACTGCTCGTTGAAACATAGCAACACTAACAACAGAGAACTGGTCAACTTTGTTCTTCAAAATGGAAAAACTGTGAGAAACATTGCTATTCAGAACAAAAAGGTTCTACTCTGAGCGTTGCTTTTTTATTGTTTTTGATACTGTTGTAATTTTCTTTGGTATTAAAAAATGCTTTAAAAAGAAACCAGTGGAATATAGACAATAAATATACCAAAATATAAAATATTGAATATACCAAGTGTTGGTGAAGATAAGGGGAAACTAAAGGTTCATGCACTGCTTGACTGTAAACTGGAATTCGTATTTCGAAAAATGTTTGATGTGATTCTCTAAAGTTGAACATTATAGAGATTAACAGAGAACATTTAGGGCTTTTGGTAGCAGAGTGGCATGACTAAATAGGTGGTAGAGAAATGATCTCCACCAAGAGAGATACATATACTCCAGAGCACATATGAGACCATCCAGTCGGGCCTAGGAAGCAAATGTTCAAAAATTTTCATTTTTTTCATTTTATTTATAAGCTTTTATTTATAAACACTTTTAAATGCTCATAATAAATTATTTTTACTCTAATATATACTTTATAAAAATATGAACTGGGGGGCTTCAACAAATTTTTCACAGTAGTGAGAATAAAAAATATGTAGAAATCTCTGCTTTATGGGCCTCATAGCTGACCTAGTCCTTCCACTTCTTGATTTGCACTGTTTGGGACTATTATATTATAAAAAGGCTAATTAATCTGAACTTCCTAGATTGCCTCAATTACTGATTTTGCTGCTCATAGAAGTTGCCATTACTCATGAAATGTTTAAGATAATAACGAGAAACTGAATTGCAGTAAGCCAAGTTTTCACAAAAGGATCAGTTCTTGCCAACTTCAGACAATGCTACAAAATATGTGGCCCTACAATTATTCTATTTGGAATATATTATAGTATAGGTTTTCACTGAAATATTATACAGCCAAAATTTTAATGTTAACAATGATTGTGGTTTTTTAAATGTTTATTTACATTTGAAAGAGACAGAGAGAGAGATAGCACAAGCGGGGGAGGGGCAGAGAGAGGGGGAGAGAGACAATCCCAAGCAGGCTCCTTGCTGTCAGCACAGAGCCGGATATGGGGCTCGAACCCATAAACCACGAGATCATGACCTGAGCCAAAATCAAGAGCCGACTGAGCCACCCAGGTGCCCCATGATTGTGGTTTTTTTTTTTTTAATGTCAACTTAATTTCTAAGTTCTCTAGTTGACTTTAAGACCTCAAAAGTAATGAGGGAATATTTTTTGGATACCTGGGAAATTCCTCAGAAGATCAGAATCCATAAACACAGAGCATCAAACATACCAAGTTGCAATGCAATAATTTTTAATTACAGTTTTATGTATAAAATTATTTACTTTTTATATATTTCTAATTAAAATGGCAATATTTTCAGCAGTTAAAATTATATTTTAAAGCTTAAGGTTAAACCTTTTCATGTATCTGGGGCTGTATGTTTAAATATATACATATAATGATACATTAATGTAAATAAGAGCAACCTAGGAATAATAGAAAGGAGAGGATTAAGCAGTTAAAATGAAAACTGATCTTAGAATGTACAATTTCCCTTCCCAATGAGATCGTATAGACTTATTATTTTTTTTTCCTTTATTCTATCCAGATTGCAGAAAGTTTTAATATGCCTCACCTGTATGTATATTTTATTTTATTGTATTTTATTTTATTTTATTTTATTTTATTTTATTATTATTATTTTTTTAATATGAAATTTATTGTCAAATTGGTTTCCATACAACACCCAGTGCTCATCCCAACAGGTGCCCTCCTCAATGCCCATCACCCACTTTCCCCTCCCTCCCACCCCCCCATCAACCCTCAGTTTATTCTCAGTTTTTGAAAGTCTCTTATAGTTTGGCTCCCTCCTTCTCTAACGTTTTTTTTTCTTTCCTTCCCCTCCCCCCACGGTCTTCTGTTAAGTTTCTCAGGATCCACATAAGAGTGAAAACATATGGTATCTGTCTTTCTCTGTATGTATATTTTAATTTTTTTAATGTTTTAATTTATATTTGAGACAGAGAGAGACAGAGCATGAGCAGGGGAGGGGCAGAGAGAGAGGGAGACACAGAATCTGAAGCAGGCTCCAGGCTCTGAGCTGTCAGCACAGAGCCTGACGCGGGGCTGGAACTCATGGACTGTGAGATCATGACCTGAGCCGAAGTCGGATGCTTAACAGACTGAGTCACCCAAGCGCCCCTCTCTGTATATTTTAAACTCAGAACAGTTAAGTTGTATCCTTTGACACTGTCTTTTATTGTATTCATAGATTCTGCATTTAAGGAAAAGCTAAAGTTTTTACTCATTGATTTGCTTCTTTCTGCTATGTTTATTTTATTATACTTTGTAGTTCTTTTTTATTGAGGTATAGTTGACATACAATATCTGTTAACTTCAGGTGCTATGTTTATTTTAAATGTTGCATTGTCACTTGGTTTAACAAGGTAGCCAATGATAAAACTGTTCCTTATTCTCAGATACCTATGATCAAATTTGAACTGAGCAGCCAGTTTCCCCTAAAAGACCCTTTTGTTATTTTCTTCTCCAAAATCTAACCCTAAATGTAGAGTAATAAAACTGTCAAGATGTCTCTTATACCCAAATCAACTTTAGCAGTTTCTAGATACCTAGAAGATAATACAAAAGGCTTATTCCCTCACCTTATAAAAGAAGGAATGAAAAACAGACAAGTATATTTTTTATGTTCTTTATTTTGTAATTAGATTCACAGTGTTAGAGGGACCACTATTGTTTCAGATACACCTTATAGAAAAACTGTCAAATCAAAGAGGGGAAATCAACTCCTACATTAATTTTGTATAACTGAAGTACTATTGATGTAAATATGTTTCAGTAACTGTCCCTTTAGGATATGTAGAAACATGCTCTTAGGTGCATGGGCAGACACAACTTACATAAAGAGTAAGTCAAAATGAGAATGATTATTGTTTTTTGGAGGAGGAAACCAAAAGGAGTGTCAGTCAAAGAAGAACAATTGTCCCCAAACTAAGAAATGGGTAAACTTTATATTCTGCATCTTTGTTTCAGCTTGAAAAAAATTACTGGCACTACCATCATTTAGTGATTTGTTTCCAATCTCTGTTGATTATGTTTCATGCTTTCCTGATAGATGTCCCTATTATGCACATTGCTGGAGAATAAAACTGAGCCCCAATCTCAGGCAGATATATTCTGAACATTTGCTACTTAAATGCATTTGCTTGTTATCTTCTGACTGATAGCATGTACCATCCTGCTACAAGCTTCCTTTGTAATAACTGGAACATTATATGTTTAAAGACATTATGTGTTTAAGACTTTGTGAAAGAAGATTTTAATTGGTATAAAAATCTACTTGCTTATGTAAGCATTCCTAGTCTCCAAATTTGTAATCATTCCATTTCAATATTCTTTCTGACTGGGCACACTCTCTTTTAAATGACTTTGTCATCTTCTTGGTTCCCTTACTAGTGAGTTAATGAAATTTGACACCTTAGAGATAAACTTATTTAAAGCAAATTTTTACTTGATGATATACAAAGCATGTAACAATCGTGAAGGCATAGGCCTTGACCAATACCCAACACTGGCTATAAGTAAATAGTATGGTCATAAAAATGTATCTTGTTTGCACACCTTTACTACAAGAGCAGAAGAAAAGAACTTCCTGGAGTTGAGTGCTCAGATACAGAAGTGAGTCACTTCCAGGGCCAAAGGGGGCTGAGAAATTTCTGGTCAAATGTGTGGAAACATGGTGGTGAAGGACAAAATGCTTCCAGTGGAGAGAAATGAACTCACTCTGACACATTGCCTGCAGGGACACAAGTTTGAGTTTGACTCGTTTTGAGGATTTTGTGTTCCTGAGTCAATACTAAAACCTACATATTGCAAATTGCTAATGAAACTATGGGGTAGACCACTTAGAGTGATTTAACAGTAGGATTTTAAAAAAGATATAAGTGAAGTTGTTGAAGACTGACAACTACATTATCACAGTGCACAGTTCACAACCACAAGCTCTTGTCACACTCTGAGATAACAGGTTACAGTTGCAGTATAGACACAGCTCTTCTTGGGATTAACAAAGAACAGGACCCTTTGTGGTCTTTCTGGAGGACTCTAAAACAAGAAGGAGCCATCTGACTCTCTAGGGGACCCCTAAAAGAAGGACTAGGTTGGATCAGAATTATTCTTATATGCATATTAAATACAGGTCATCATCATTTTCCAGTGTGTGTGTGTGTGTGTGTGTGTATATATATATATATATATATATATATGAGACTATTCACAAGGTCCACTGTCTAGCCTTTAGAAATTATTGGGAGGTTTATTACTGGATGGTTACATATTTGATATTCTCAATATAACAGGCGATCTTATAGATAAGAATTTATTTCCCAGCTCTGCCACTTATTAGTCATGTGATCTTTAGTAGCTTCTTTCACTTGTATGTACAAAGTACATACAAAGACAAAATGTGAATAATCTTAATACCTACCTCTAGGTTTGATAGAAGGAATCAAAACAACTTGAAATGTTCACTTGAAATGAAACCATCTGAGAATTTCCAGGAAACTACTGAAAAAAGAACTGTAAGTAGAGAAGACTAATGCTATCATTTATGAAGCCACATAAACAAAGTGACAATGATTGAAACTGTTTAGTGCTAACCTACTTAGGTGTATAGCAAGAGACTAATGAAGGCATAGCAAGCATAGAAAAAAAAAAGGGAAAATGAAGCCTCAAATGAATTACAGAGTATCTGAAGATACACATAGTCTACTAATGTATGTGAATATAGATGAAAAATCCAGCATGGATTTTCTATGCTCTAGAAAAATCCTTGGGGCATTGATCTGTGTTTAATTCCTGGTTTTCTACTAAAGCAGTGCTTTTAATCAGACTCTTGTTTTAGGATTACTAATTGCCCTCACCTTGTCTTTTACTCCTTTAACTCTGAGGAGGTTGAAACTTTGTTTTAATTGGACTGTATACTGTGTTAAGGACAGGACAGAGCAGAAGAATCAGCAAAGAAATGTCTATATCAAAGAAGGGATATTTTTTAAAGTTTTTGTTTAAATTCCATTGTAATATTAGTTTCAGGTGTACAACACAGTGATTCAACATTTCAGTACAACACCCAGTACTCATCACAAGTGCCCTTCTTAATTAACATCAGCTATTTCACCTACCCCCCCCCCAACCTACCCTCTGGTAACCATCATTTTGTTCCCTATAGTTAAGAGTCTGTTTCTTGCTTTGCCTCTCTCTCTTTTTTTCCCTTTGCTCATTTGTTTTGTTTCTTAAATTCCACATATGAGTGAAATCATATAGTATATGTCTTTCTCTGCTGACTTATTTCACTTAGCATAATACTCTCTGGCTCCATCCACGTCACTGCAAATGGCAAGATTTCATTCTTTTTTATTCCATTGTGTGTGTGTGATACATATAGCACTTTTTCTTTATCAATCCATCAATCAGTGCACACTTGGGCTGTTTCTATAATTTGACTATTGTGGATAATGTTGCTATAAATATGGGGGTGCATGTATCCCTTTGAATTAGTATTTTTGTATTGTTTAGGTAAATACCTAGTAGTGTGATTACTGGATGATTGTAGGGTAGTTCTATTTTTAACTTTCTGAAGGGCATCCATACTGTTTTCCATAGTGGCTGTATCATTTTGCATTCCCACCAACAGTGCAAGAGGGTTCCCCTTTCCCCACATCCTCACCAACACCTGTTGTTTCTTGTGTTGTTGATTTTAGCCACTCTGACAGGTGTGAGGTGGTATCTCATTGTAGTTTTGATTTGTCTTTCCCTGATGATGAGTCATGTTGAGCATGTTTTCATGTCTGTTGGCCATTTGTATGTCTTCTTTGGAGAAATATCTTTTCATGTCTTCTGCCCATTTTTTATTTTATTTATTTTGTTTTTAAATTCTTTAACGTTTATTTATTTTTCAGAGAGAGAGAGAGAGACAGCAAGCAGGGGAGGGGCAGAAAGAGAGGGAGACACAGGATCTGAGCTGTCAGCACAGAGCCTGACACAGGGCTTGAACCCATGAACTGCGAGATCATCACCTAAGACGAAGTTGGTTGCTTAACCAACTGAGCCACCCAGGTGCCCCGTCTTCTGCCCATTTTTAACTGTATTATCCATTTTTGGGGAGTTGAATTGCATAAGTTCTTTTTTTTTAATCACAACTAAACATTTATTATTCTGTTAAGTGGAGCAATTGCAGTGGTATTTCAGAATATATATATATATATATAAACAGTATATATATAACAGACTCTAAACAGTATTTTAAAATATAAAATCTCTCCAAAAGAAAATATTCAACTACAGGTAAGATAGATAGCTTTTAATATAAGAAAGGGGCGCCTGGGTGCCTTAGTCAATTGGGCGTCCAACTTCGGCTCAGGTCATGATCTCATGGTTTGTGAGTTCAAGCCCTGCGTCGGGCTCTGTGCTGACAGTTCAGAACCTAGAGCCTGCTTTGGATTCTGTGTCTCCCTCTCTCTCTGCCCCTCCCATGTTCATGCTCTGTCTCTCTCTAATACATAAAAAACGTTAAAAAATTTAATATAAGAAAATGTTACAAGCTTTTAAAATTAAAGTCATCATCAGATTTTCCATAACACTATGTACAGAAATGTGCAAACTTCCTGTACAGAGCAGACTAATCTTTACTCTTGAGCAAGATGTTCAATAGCATATTGGTAATCTTCCACAAGTTCCCAAAAGCTTTCTTGCAGCTTTTCATGTTGACTGCTTATTTCTATTTGATTCATCTGTTTTGTCAATTCTTCTGGTCTGAGATATTTTCTCCTTTTAGCACGATCTCTCTGCTTTTTCTTATACCGGCTAATCCATCTTCTTTTAATGCCCAGTCAATAGCTTCTGAATTGTTCAGCATCACTCACGTCAGTTACCAGTAGTCGAAGATTTTCATAAACCTGTCTAGCATGCACTTATTTATTTTGAACTTCTGTTGGGACTCTATTGCTATATCTTCATTGAATTCTTGCATCAACTTTTCCTGGGAAAAACATGACAAGGCTTGACAAAGCTTCACAAGCACAAAGTCTCTTAATTTCACATAGCTTTTTGATGGATCTTCCACTGTAATATCAAGAACAGAAGGAGATAAAATGTGGTATCTATGAGCTGTTTCCAAGAATTTGAGGACCATGGCCTTGACCTTGAAATAGATTCAGTATCAGCATCTGAATTATATATGACTGGATTTTGTCTGGATACACATAGTAATTATAGACTGTCAGGTAGCTTGTGGTTGCAAAGAGTGTAGCCCCATCTTTATTATACTTCTCAACGACTAGAAACTAGTGTTATCTTTCATAATCCACGTCAATACAGCTAGCAGTTTCAATAAACCACATCAAAAGTGACTGAAGCCTTTAATGATATTCTCAAATGCTTTTACATGCCATGCCAGACTTGTATATCTGAAAGGTAAAGTTTTCTCCTCTTGTTGGACTGAGAATAGAGACATTTCCAAATGTCTTGAAATCAACTTCTTTTCCCAGCAAAGAGAGAAAATAATTCGTGTTTGTACAAAATTTAGGTGGAATGATTTGTCCAATTTTGCCCTTTACATCATCTGCCTCTACACAGTCAAAGTCTTCATCAACTCTAGATGCATATTTGACATGAAACAATGTTGACAGGCTACAAGCAATATAGCATGATAGGTTCTTCAGATCCTTGTAACAAAATCATTTTCATCATCCCCAAAGAGTTGATGGATTTATTCAAGTCAGAAAGTTCTAATTTAATTCTCAAGATCTTCAGGAAAATGAGCTATTTTTAGTTCAATTACTGTGTTGGTATTACATTTGTACTCTGAAAGTTTCTTCTCCACTGCACTCTGGTACTTAATCCAAAATTTCTCCAAATTTCACCAAATCCGACCATTTCCAAGCTGCAAGAAACTGTGGCTGAGGAAGGGAATCTATAAGTTCTTTATACATTTTGAATACTAACATTTTATCTTTTGCAATATCATTTGCAATAACCATTTGCAAATATCTTTTCCCAGTCTATAGGTTGCCTTTTAGTTTTGCTGTTTGCTTCATTGTGCAAAAGCTTTTTATTTTGTGATGTCCTTTTATTTTATTTTTGTTTTTGTTTCCCTTGGCTCAGAAGACATATCTAGAAATATGTTGTTATGACCAGCGCCAGAGAAATTACTGTCTGTGCTCTCTTCTAAGATTTTTATGCTTTGGGGTCTCAAATTTAAGTCTTTAATCCATTTTGAATTTATTTTTGTGTATTCTGTAAGAAAGTGGTCCAGTTTCATTCTTTTACATGCAGCTGTCCAGTTTTCCCAACACTATTTGTTGAAGATTCTGTCTTTTTTCCATTGGATATTCTTTCCTGCTTTGTCAAAGTGTTAATTGTCCATATAGTTGTGAGTTTATTTCCGGGTTTTCTATTCTGTTCCATCGATCTGTGTGTCTATTTTTGGGCCAGTACCATGCTATTTTGATCACTACAGCTTTGTAATATAGCTTAAGTCTGGAATTGTGATGTTTTCAGCTTAGCCTTTCTTTCTCATGATTGCTTTGGCTATTCAGGGTTTTTTGTGGTTCCATACAAATGTTGGGAATGTTTGTTCTAGTTCTGTGAAAAATGCTGGTGGTATTTTTATAGGGACTGCATTAAATGTGCAGATTGCTTTGGGTAATATAGACATTTTAACAATATTTGTCCTTCCAAACCATGAGCATGGACTATTTTTCCATTTCTTTGTGTCCTCTTCAATTTCTTTCTTCAGTGTTTCATAGTTTTCAGAGTATAGGTGTTTCACCTCTTTGGTTAGGTTTATACTTAGGTATTTTATTGTTTTTTTGGTACAATTGTAAATGGGATTGATTCCTTAGTTTCTCTTTCTGCTGCTTTATTATTGGTATATAAAAATGCAACAGATTTCTTTACATTGATTTTGTATACTGTGACTTTACTGAATTCACTTATCAGTTCTATCAGTTTTTTGGTGGAGTCTTTCAGGTTTTCTATATAGTGTATCATGTCATCTGAAAATAGTGAATGTTTTACATCTTTCTTGCAAATTTCGATGCCATTTATTTATTTATTTATTTATGTATTTACTGTTGTCTGATTGCTGTGGCTAGGACTTTCCAGTACTATATTAAATAACAGTGGTGAGAGTGGACATTCCTGTCTCATTTCCAACTGTCGGGGAAGATCTCTCAGTTTTTCCCCATTGAGGATGACATTAGCTGTGTGTTTTTCGTATATGACCTTTATTATGTTGAGGTATGTTCTCTCTAAAACATGAGTGTTTTTATCATAAATGGATTATGTACTCTGTCAAATGCTCTTTGTGCATCTATTGAAATGATCCTATGGTTCTTATCCTTTCTTTTATTAATGTGTTGTATCACATTGATTGATTTATGTATACTGAACCAACACTGCAACACAGAAGGAAATCCCACTTGATCATGGTGAATGATTTTTTTAAATGTATTGTGGGATTAGTTTTGCTAGTATTTTTTTGAGAATTTTTACATTTATGTTCATCAGGGATTCAAAGAAAGAAACTTGTCAATGAGAATATAGTAGAGGTATGAGAATGAAGAGAAAAGAGTAGGGATCATACAAAGGCCTCATGCATGGAATATACTTGAAAGAAAAGAACTATAAGAGTCTTATCATAACACCCCAACATCATCACATTCTAACTATTGTTAATTTACTTTAAGGTGTAAGTATGTATGTATGTATTCATGTGTGCAAGAGAAAGCAACACTGGTGTTACAGATGCCCACAAGCTCAAAGTAACTTGCCACTTTTCTCATCAGAGCCAAAGCCCATGAGAGCCCTGAAGCTATGGGGATCAGAGGATACAAGTGTTGTGTTACCAAACCTTCTGGAACTCCCAAGGCCACTGTTAAAACAAGAGCCAGGAGCACATAGCTGCCTAGGCTGTTAGAACATCTGTGACTTATCACCATAGCTGGGACCCTTCTGTTTGAGTAGGAACCAAGGAGACTACACTTCCACTGAGAAGCCTGTGTTCCTGCTGAGGATCCCATTTCCCCACTGTTGCTGCTGTACTTTCAGGAAGTGTGGCAAAAAAAGAAAAGAAAAAAATAAAGCAAAACAAAGGAAAATAATGGAAAAAGGAAAGGAAAAAGGAAAGGAAAGGAAAGGAAAGGGGAAAGGACCCAATCAGGTGCCCTGAGAATTCACATTTTTTACACACTTATGTTATAACATTGACAAAATTTGGCAAGACATTCACAAAATATACCCTAAAATACAAAAATTTTTATGTCATCCAGTCTACCATTTTTTAATACAACTTGTATTTCAGTCATCAACAACCAAATACATTCATTTAAGACTACATATCTGGAAATGTAGCAAAAATATTTTAAATACAGGAAAAATAAATTACATGTACATATAGATAGGAACTATGTAGGAAATATTTCTGCAGATCAAGTGATCATGATTTGGAACAACTTCAAAGAATTATTAACATATTACAACTTCCAAAAAAAGGGTTAATGAGAGAAGCAAATGTCCAAAAAGGATATGAAAATTTGCTTAACATTAATAGTAATTGGAAAACATATATATTAAAACAGCAATGATGTACCACTAGCATCCATTGGGTTAAATATTTTTAAAGCTTCATAATATTACATCTTGACGAGGATGTGTAGAAATGAGTATACACATAAGTTGCATAATCTAGGTAGGGAATTTAACAAAGCACCTTGAAAGGAAAATTAGCAGTCTCTATATACATTTAAAGTTAGCCTACCTAGGGAACACAAATTGATGTAGTCACCATGGAAAACAATACGGAGTTTCTTCAAAAAATTAAAAACAGAATTACCATATGATCCATTAATCCCACTACTGGGTATTTACCCAAAGAATTAAAACACTAATTTGAAAAGATATATGCACTCCTATGTTTATTGCAGCATTCTTTAAATAGCCAAGACATAGAAGTAACCCAAGTGTCCATCCATAGATGAATGGATAAAGAAGATGTGAATATTAGCTATTAAAAAAAAGAATGGGGCACCTGAGTGGTTCACTCGGTTCAGCATCCAACTTCAGCTCAGGTTATGATCTCGTGGTCCATGAGTTTGAGCCCCATGTTAGGCTCTGTGCTGACAGCTCAGAGCCTGGAGCCTGCTTCAGATTCTGTGTCTCCCTCTCTCTCTGCCCCTCCCCAACTCATGTCTCTCTCTCAAAAAATAAATAAACATTAAAAAAAAAGAATGAGGTCTTGCAATTTGTAACAACATGGATGGACATAGAGAGTATAATGTTAAGTGAAATAAGTCTAACAGAGAAGACAAATACCATATGATTTTAGTCATATGTGGAATTTACAAAAGAAAATAAGGGTGCCTAGGTGGCTCAGTCAGTTAAGTGTCCAACTTCGACTCAGGACATGATCTCATGGTTTGTAGGTTCGGGCCCCACATTAGGCTCTGTGTTGACAGCTTGGAGCCTGGAGCCTGCTTTGGATTCTGTCTGTCTCTCTCTCTCTCTCTCTCTGCCCCTCCCCTGCTGTGCTCTGTCTCTGTATTTCAAAAATAAATACATGTTAAAAAATTTTTAAAAAAAGAAAGAAAACAAATGATGGAAAGAACCCAAATGTCCATCGAATGATGAATGAATAAAGAAGATGTGAGATATATATATATATATACACACACACACACAATGAAATACTACTCAGCAATGAAAAAGAATTAAATCTTGCCATTTGAAACAACGTGGATGGAACTAGAGGGTATTATACTAAGCTAAATAAGTCAGTTCAAGAAAGACAGATATCATATGATTTCACTCATATGTGGAGTTTGAGAAACACAACGGGTGAACATAGGGGAAGGGAAGGAAAAATAAAATAAAAACAGAGGGATAGGCAAACCATAAAACCATATGACACTCTTAACTACAGAGAACAGAGAGTTCCGGGGATGGGTTAAATGGTTATGGGCATTAAGGAGGGCACTTTTTTTGGAATGAGCACTGGGTGTTATATGTAAGAGATGAATGAATCACTGGGTTCTGCTCCTGAAGCCAAGACTATGCTGTATTTAACTAACTTGAATTTAAATTAAAAAATGAAAACAAATGAAGAAAGAAAAAAGAGACAAACAAAACAGTAGACTCTTAAATACGGAGAACAAACTGGTGGTTGCCACAGGGGATGTGAGTGGGGATGATTGAAATAATAAAGGAGATCAACTGTACACTTATCATGATGAGCACTGAATAATGTATAGAATTGTTAAATCATTATAGCATGCACCTGAAACTAATATAACACTGTATGTGAATTATACTTGAATAAGAAATAATAAAGTAAAATAAATAATAAAAATAAAATGAGCCTATTTAGATTTTTGTTTTTGGAAATTACAACCTAGCTTCTTGAGAAACACATATAAGGAGGAAGAAAGAAGGATAAAAACTACCTGTTTGAAAGTATAAGAAAATTAGTGAGGCAATCAAACTTGCAGGAGACAAGAATCCCAAAAAAATGTGAAGAGGTGAGACTCTGCCCGAATTTGACAGGGTGTTTCCCCATAAGATATTTGCTGATTTTGAAAGCAGCATCTAAGATATTTTGGATCTGAATAGATCTTCCAGCAGCATCATGGGGCTTGAGAAACAAAAACTGGATTTTTGGGTCTGATACGCAGAAAAATGTCCTATGAATGCCCCAAAATTTCAGTAAAGAATTATGAAGAACTGGGTACTAAGAATAAAAATTAACTGGAAATTGATCAGCCCTCTCAAAGATTGAATCCCGGCTTTGAATCCCTGCTTGAATTAGGGTCCTCTGCCTTAGGCATAACAGCCTTGATGCAAAGGGCTAAAGGGGGAGATGTAATTGCTGTCTCAGGATGAAATGGAATACAGAATGAATGGAAGAAATATAAGAAATGAAAATAGCAGAGAATTTCTAAAGATACTGAAAGGCATCCAAACAAAAATTTAAGAAGTGCTACAAACTCCAAAGCAGATACAAAGAACGTCACACCTAAACACATTATGGTGCGATTATTGAAAATCAAATGCAAAGGAAAAAAGATAGCACACATTATTTAAATAGACTTTAATGATGCATTGTTTTTAAAAAGTTATAATCATGGCGTGCCTGGGTGGTTCAGTTGGTTAAGCATCCAACTCTTGATCTTGGCTCAGGTCATTGTCTAACGGTCCATGAGATTGAACCCTATATCAGGCACCATGCTTACAGCATGGAACCTGCTTGGGGTTCTCTCTCTCCCTCTCTCTCTGCCTCTCCCTGCTTGTGAACATGTTCTTGCTGTCTCTCAAAATAAATAAACTTTACATTTTTTTAATGTTTATTTATTTTTGAGAGAGGGACAGAGCACAAGCGGGGAAGGGGCAGAGAAAGAGAGAGAGGGAGACACAGAATCCGAAGCAGGTTCCAGGCTCTGAGCTGTCAGCACAGGGCCCGACCTGGGGCTTGAACTCAGAAACTGTGAGATCATGACCTGAGCTGAAGTCAGATGCTTAACTGACTGAGCCACCCAGACACCCCTCAAAATAAATAAGCTTTAAAAGCATATGTGCATATATAAAAATTTTTAAAAGTTAGAATCATGAAAGGGAACAAAAAAAGAATTTGAGATAGCACAGAGGAAGCAACAAACAGAGGGATCAGTTACCACCACCAGAGATAAGGTGAAAAAAGAGGAAGAGATTGGGGTTATTCAAACATTTTTAAAACCTCTAGTTGTGGAACTCAAAAATCACAAGACCCTCCCATCACAGGTGTCATGTCATCTTAAGTCACAGAATAAGAGGTGTACAGACACAATTAGAACATCAATCATCCTTTGGCAGGAGCAACCAACATCCCCCACACAAGAGAAAGGATCAGATGGCACTTGGCCCCAGTAATACCTGCCCCTTAAAAAATACAAAAGCTCATAATAGTGGTAGATACTCAATAGAAATGGTGTGGATGCAGGTATTACTCTTTTTCCTGCCTGTAAATATGCTACTACATATTTCTGTTTCCAGGATATAAGGGCATAACCAAGGTATTGTAGAAAACTGAATGTCATTATGAAGTTCTGATTGTTGTTTGTTTTCTATGCAAACTAGAAAATACAAGTTCATCCTCAGAGGTAGACCCTTAATCTAAACATGAGCCATAAACTAAACATAACCTTCCTAATCCATTAATGAATTAGTAAATAAAATATTAAAGCTTTTCAAACAGTGGGTTATGGAGGACACAAAGGGACATTAACAGGTTTATCCTTTCCAACAGACACATATACATGGGTTTCAGTGCCTTTTAAGGATGGCTGTAACAGATATCTATGGTGGAACAGATTTTGAAGCCCACAAAGCCCCAAATCCGATCCCAACACTCATTTTCCATAAATGACCTCAAGATCCAAAGATGAGAGAATGGAGACATGTCTTAGATATGTCTGATGACCTTCCCTAAAAGCTTCAGGTCGGAGTCACTTACTAATGGGCTTTGGACCCTCAGTCTAAATCCCCAATCAAACACACACATTAAAATCTGCAAAGATTGAGTCATATCAAGGTACAAAGCATAAAACTTCAGTGCATAATTGTGTTCAATATCTGGACCTCCAAACATAAATTACTTTATCCCAGGCAACATAAAAATTATAATACAGATGGTTCACAAGATTAACCTACGCATGGGCATAATTACATGTGTAACACCATTAACATAGCTTTTCTATGGCACCTTCACAAGCCCTTCCTTAAAACACTTCTCAATGGTCACACATTTCTTTCAAAGCTAGAAATGAATGAATGGATAAGAAAATATGAAAAAGTTAAAACCTGGAGATAACGAAGACTCAGATGACAAAGGAGAACCTAAGTAACATATGTGAGTAAATTTTTATTAGAGATCCATATCAAGAGTGAAAATTTCCCAGTTACAACAGTCACTATAACTTTAATAAGGAGGAGAAAATTTAATGCAGACAAGCTACATAGGTACAGAGAAAACAAACCAACACTGAAGCAATGCTAAGGCCAAATGGTGTAGATAATCATTGGACAAATGTGTATGATGAAAGTGGACAAATATTTAAGCTTATGGAGAAGAGAAATGAACTCTAACAAAGTACTGTATTTTGTTGTGACTACAAGGAGAGAAACTGAGCTTGTCATATTTGGGAGATTGCATTCCTTAGGAAATGCTAAACCTATACTCTGTATTGGAGTTAAGTAAATTTTATCATTCTGTGATGAAACCAGCAAACAAATAAGTAAGTAGCTTTGCAAAGGATCTCACAACCTCACCATCAGAGTGCATTAATTAGCATCATGTTACACAAATTTGAGTTATTCCAGTTAGAAAGACACAACTGTGCTATGGCTTTGATTGACTTGGGGAGATCAATACAAACATTAATTTTAATTTTTAATTAATAACATTAATAGAAAATACCCTCTTTGTTCAGGCTTGGGTACTCTAAACAAGATGAAGCCATCTCATACCTCTGGAAAACACAAAAGAAGAGCCATCCAGGGTAAGATTATATATGTTGCCAAGCAGAACAGTTTTTACTATTCTTGGTAAGAAGAATCACATAAAAGGAGATCCATATTCAGAAATAAAATACTGAGAGGATAAATAGCAGTGTTATTCCACTTATTAAAGCTTATTTGGAATGACTTACTAGGCCATTAGCTTAGCAAAGGTGTGAGGAAAAGGCCACTCTCAGGCATGTTCCCAAAGTCATGCAGGTGGGACGTAGGCAAGCCCAACCTGGACCGAGGTCTGACTCCTTCAAAGTAGTCAAGTGTGTTCTCTCCACATTTTCCCCAAACCTTTGTGAGGAACCAGGCATTGTGGTAGGAGCCAGGATGATGTTCATCCATAGAATGAGAAAATTTGTGACTATAACCTCAGCGTAGGTTTTGATTAATTTTATGGCCTTGATGATCACTTTGGTAGAACTCTGACTATTTTTGGTCATGTCTATCATATTTTTACACTCTTCCTCACACTCTCATGCTTTCACACTCTTACTGTCATACTCACATATTCAGTCTTAGGCTCTTGCTTCCAAAACTTCACATTCTTACATACTCACACTTACACACTCACTCACATACGTTCATATATTTTTAAACTCTCAACCTTAAACAAAACACACCCTCACACACCCATTTATTAACCCTCATTTAACCCTATGTAAGAGACTTCAGCCTAATCATAGAATGATCTAAGTCAGCGGCTCATAGACACTAGCAGACAGACAAAACATCGTTTAAGGATCATAAGATTATATTTCAAATTAAATTATAAGGCTTTTCATAGTCTTAAAGACATATGCCATAGCAGCCTATTAGAATCCCAAGGTACAGAAGGAATTTCTTTTGCTTTCATGGAGTAGATTATAAGTTGATACACAGGAAGGTCCCAAATGTTTTAAAGAAATCACCTCAGCTTGAACTGAAATGGATAAGGATTGGGGGGCCTGGGTTGCTCAGTTGGTTAAGTCTCTGACTCTTGATTTTGGCTCAGTTCCTGATCTCACATTGTGAGATCAAGCCTCGTGTTTGGTTCCTTGCTGAGCATGGAGCCTGCTTAAGATTCTCTCTCTCTCCCTATGCCCCTCCCCCTACTCTCAAAAAAAAAAAAAAAAGAAAGGGATAAGGATTATACAAAATAAAAAGAGGCATATGGACACTCAAACTTTTCTGAGTGTAGAAGACAGGTTACTCAGTTTTATTTATTCATTTTAAAAGTTTGCTTATGTATTTTGAGAGGGGGGGGAGTGGCAGAGAGAGAGGGAGAAAGAGAATCCCAAACAGGCTCCATGCTGGCATTGCAGAGAAGATCATGACCTGAGTTTAGATCAAGAGTTGGACGTTTAACCAACTGAGCAACCCAAGAACCTCTGGTTACTCAGTTTTAAACACAGTCTGCTTCTTAGGGAAAAATAAAGATAACTCAGAAAGTAAAAGCAAGATCCACAAAGCAAATGAAGAACCACAGAGAGTAGATCTCAGGGGGTAGGACTAATCCCTAGTCAAGGAACGTCAAGAGGAGACTAGTTAGAATTTGAATTGCCATATTCAGTGGCTGTTATGTGCCTATTATTTCCCCTTCTGAATGGTAGTGTATATAGTAATTTTCCTGTACCTGTCTCAAATTTTATGTTGGGAAGGGAGGTAGCAATTATTTGTCACATTAACTCACAGGTCTTCAGATTGAGAATGGTACTCAAATAGGTGAATCTGAAGAACAATACCTGAAGAGCCTCATGTGCACTGGGACCTAACTGAGATAAGATCTTGGTCTTGAGCAGAATTTTTAGTGGTAAGAGACTTTGGAAGGTCTTGAAGGAGACAAGTGTAATTTGCATCCTGAAGGAATATAAATAATTGTGGCCATATGGAAGATTGTAGAAGACTATTTTCCAAAGATGGTTACTACCTCATCTTCCATCCTACATGCTGTTTAAGAACATTGTTATACACCATTGAGGCTTGGGGAGTCTATGTTCCTTCTCCTTCCAACTGGGCAGGTTTGGGAGAATGTTTCATCTAATGGAGTTTGGTGAAGATGACATTATTTGACTTTCAAGGATAGACAATAAGAGTCAATACAACTTCCATATGGCTTTCTGGGACACTTGCTTTTGAATCTTGAGCTGCCATGTAATAAGTCTAATTATCTGGAGGCCACCATGATATAAGGAAGCTAAGTCATGTACAGAGTTCATGTGCAAACATGAGCTCTGACTTACAGTCAGCATTTGAGTTCTTCCAGTCCAGGTATCATATGTGTGAGTGAATGTCCCTTTATATTATTTCATTTCCCAGCAAATGAGTGACTCCTAAATTTCAAGTCTATCAAGCAGAGGCACCAGATATAATGGAGCAGAGATGTCTTTTCTACTGTTCCATCTCAGAGTTACTGACTTAGAAAATCTGATAGCATAATACAATTTTTGTTTTATACCACTATATTTTGGATGATTTGTTAAATGTAATAATAACCAGAATAGGAATTGACATCAGAAGTGTTTCTAGAGGTACCATTTTAAGGATGCATTCTCTGAATTAGTTCTTGATAATTGGAAATTGGTTCTCTGATCTTAATATATTTAAAGACATCAATGATTCTGTTTCCATTGGCAAAGGGTACAATGATAGTTCATGGTGTACATCAGCAAAACAGTTTTTTATATTATCACCTGTAGACACCTGGAAGCAAATGCATATTTATGGCAAGACTTTGGGTGACCACAACACATGTGTAGCTATAAAACAGGTTAGTGAAAATAAGTATTATAAAGGGAAGATTTTTTGCTTCTACATGTTCCAGAGAACTTGAGAAAGAAAATGATGAGCTCAGGGCTTTAAATTCCTATATCAAATTTTGGATAGGGAACCAAACCACACCTCTGACTGTTCTAAAAAATAGTCATCATCTTTTGTAGTCATGAGGCTAAGATTTCTGAAAAGTTAAACTGAAGTGTAATCTTGTGGAATGCTGAAGTATGATACAAGTTTAGTTTTCAACCTCATGGGTTCTCTTACATTAAAGTTAGAATGTTGATAGGGAAGAGATTAAACAATGAGGATTTAGACAAGGACATACAGGAAAATCAGGTTTAATCTAAAATCCTTGATATCCTAAATTCTGCTGCTCTGCCTTTGCTACTAGTAGCAGCCTTTACACTCATGTCTGAGAAGATCAGTCTCCTCTAGCATGAAAAACTTCTAATGGGCTTACCTGAGGTAGTTGCCTTTCAAGTGACTACTGATTCACCTTAGGACCTACCCATACAATGTACCATTGCTTTTATTTTTCATTTTATTTTTTCCAACATTATTAAGATATGATTGACATATAATACATGGAAGTTTAAAATGTGTTGATTTGATATACTTATATATATTAGTCCTTCACCCTTTATCTGCAGTTTTGCTTTCCACGGTTTTAGTTACCCGTGGTCAACTGCAGTTTGAAAGTAGAGTATCCTTTTTTTTGACAAATCATCAAAAGGCCAATAGTAGCTTAACACTATGTCACAATGCCTGTGTCATTCACCTCACTTCATTTCATCATGTAGGCACTTTACCATTTTATATCATCACAAAAGGATGAGTACAGTAAGGTAAGATATTTTGAGAGAGAGAGAGACAGAGAGAGAGAAGGCACATTCACATAACTTTTATTATGGTGTATTGTTATAATTGTTCTCTTTTATTATTGTAAATCTCTTACTATGCCTAATTTATAAATTAAAATTTATCCTAGATTTGTATGTAAGGGAAAAAAACATAATATATATGGGGCTTGGTACTATCCATGGCTTCACACACCCACTAGGTGTCTAGGGATATTAGAAAATATCTGCCAACAGACAATGGGGGGCTACTGTACTGCAAAATGATTACTACTATAGTGTTAGTTAACACCTCCATAATGTAACAGTTTCCATTGCTTTTAGACCTATAACCAGATTCAAGTCCTAGCAGCTTCCAGAACATGAATTCAAAAGTATAGCCTATGAATAAATGTGATATACATAAAATGAGTTATATGATCGTGTTCACTTATATTAATGGAAACCAAAGAAACATATACAGAAATAGATCCTAAAGTTGTTAGGTCAGATGATAAAAATGTGTAGCATTGGGCCAAATTTACTTATATGGTCTCACTGAGTAGAGACCTCATATTTAATATGCCAGATAGAGTGGCAAGAGTGAACCTAACAGTTTTCTTAGTTATTTAACAGAAACATGGACCCAAAGACATCCTATAGTAAATGAAATTAAAATGTCAGAACTTCCTTAGAACAGCAGAGATAAAACTATCCAAAGGTTTAGAGGGTTTGAAAGGATAGACTGGATTTATCACTTAATACCTCCACAATGGTGTCCGGAAAAGCCCAGAAGATTCTCTTTACCAAAGCTGTCAGAAACACATTCCTGAGGTGAGCTCCAGAATTATTGAAGGCTTTGTGAGGTATAATCTTGTTAGGGCACGATAAGAGTGGAAACTGCTACCATCGAATTGGGCTTCCTGAACTGAAAAAGGACATTGTGTTCCTGGTTTGGAAGGAGCCAAGTGGAGACATATATTTGCCAAAGACAAGATGAGTATTATTATTATAATAGGTGGCAGAGCTCAAGCAGTAATAATAATTTTCTGACTCACAGTGATCTTTGGTATTGACAAGTTGATTATGGTGTCCCTAGATGGGCAGCCTACTCAATTCTTCATCTGTATAAATAAAATGACTCTATATCTAATGAGTTGAAATCTAACTTAAATCACTATAATAGTCACAGCCTCTCATCAGTTTCCATACTGGAGCCACTTCACAGACGGGATGCCCTATAAAAAGGGAGAAGCCAGATCTCCTTGAAAAAGGATTATGCTACCCAGCCAAAATAAATATTGTAAATCTTCATTTGGTCTTCCCTAAAAGGACTTGCATCCACTTACCAGGACAACTGTGCATTGAGGAAACAGGGAAGAAATCAGACTTGTCAAAGGTTACTAGACATTGACTCTGAAGTAACTCTAAATCCTGGCGACCCAAAATGCCACTGGAATTTTCACTCAAGTAAGTGACACAGCTCCTGCTAACCTGTTGTTATCTCCTTCACAGAAGACATGAAGCATAATAGACAAACTTAGAAACTGAACTGAACCAATTCCCACACTGGTTTCCTGATTCATAGAATATGATCTATTATGATAGGGAAGGTCAAATGAAGAATAGTAAAACTGTCTCTAACTATCCATATAGTAAATCAAAAGCAAATGGAGGAAACTTCAGAGGTTAGCACCACCATCAAGGACTTGAAATATTCAGGGAGTAGAGATTATCATAACAGTCCCATTCAACATTCTGATCTGGCCTGTGCAGGAGAGGGATGGATTTTTTAGATTAACAGGGGATTATTGTAAACGTGGTCAGATGATATTTGGGATGGTGGAAGATGGTGGCATAGGAGAACGCTGGGCTCACCTTGTCTTGCTGATCACTTAGATTCCACCCACATCTGCCTAAATAACCCAGAAAACCGCCAGAAGACTAGCAGAACAGACTCTCCAGAGCCAAGCATAGACAAGAGACCCACGGAAGATGGTAGGAAGGGCGGAGAGGCGGTGCTTGCTATGTGGACTGGCGGGAGGGAGCCAGGGCAGTGGAGGGGCAGCCAGCCTGGCAAGGCAGAGCCCCTGAGTCTGGCTTGGAAAAGAGGAAGGGCCGGACTCTGTGAGTACTGACTGCCAGTGGGACTTAACATCTGGAATGTTAAAGGTCAACAGCTCTGCTCTCGGAGAACAGGGAAGGCAAGAGGACGCTGGGAGGGAGGGTTGTTGAGCCCTGGAAGACAGAGCTCAGCTTGGTGGGGGAACAAAGGTACTGTCAAGCACCATTTCTCTCTCCCATCCCCCGGCTGAAAATCCAAAGGGAACCAGTTCCCATCACCAAACTTGCTTGCATGGCGCAAACGCCCAATGCTGTGCTTCTGTAGATCCATCCCTCCCATGGGCCTGCCTCCCTTCTGGCGCTGCAGGGCCCCTCCCACAGGGGACCACCTACAGCAAAGCAAGCTAAGCCTGCCCCTCCTGCCCCTGTGCACCTTGCAGATCCACCCCAGCTACTATGCCCTTGGCCAGATCCCATCAAAGCAATACCACAAGCCTGGCATTGTGCAAGTAGCCCAGACAGGGGCCACACCACTCCACAGTGAGTCCTGCCCCTGGGAGAGGGGAAGATAAGGTACACACCAGTCTGAATGTGGCCTCAGTGGTGGGCTGGGGGCAGACATCGGGTCTGACTGCAGCCCGCCCACCAACACAAGTTACCCTGGACAGCACAGGGGAAGTGCCCTGCAGTTTGGAGCCACTGCAAGGACTACCCAAAATGATGAAATGGAAGAATTCTCCTCAAAAGAAACTCCAGGAAGTAGCGACAGCTAACGAATTGATCAAAAACGATTTAAGTAATGTAACGGAAGAAGAATTTAGAATAATAGTCATAAAATTAATTGCTGGGCTTGAAAAAAGCATAAAGGACAGCAGAGAATCTATTACTACAGAGATCAAGGGACTAAGAAATAATCATGAGGAGCTAAAAAATGCTATAAATGAGGTGCAAAATAAAATGGAGGCACTCATAACATGGAGTGAAGAGGCAGAGGAGAGAATAGGTGAATTAGAAGATAAAATTATGGAAAAAGAGGAAGCTGAGAAAAAGAGAGATAAAAAAATCCAGGAGTATGAAGGGAGAATTAGAGAACTAAGTGATGCAATCAAACAGAACTATATCCATATCATAGGAATTCCAGAAGAAGAAGAGAGAGAAAGGGGCTAAAGGTGTACCTGAACAAATCATAGCTTAGAACTTCCCCAATCTGGGGAAGGAAAAAAGCATTGAAATCCAAGAGGCACAGAGAACTCCCTTCAGACGTAACTTGAATAGATCTTCTGCATGACATATCATAGTGAAACTGGCAAAATACAAGGATAAAGAGAAAATTCTGAAAGCAGCTAAGGATAAACAGTCTCTAACTTACAAAGGCAGACCCATAAGACTAGTGGCAGACCTATCTACTGAAACTTGGCAGGCCAGAAAGGAATGGCAGGAAATCTTCAATGTGATGAACAGAAAAAATATGCAGCTGAGAATCCTCTATCCAGCAAGTCTGTCATTCAGAATAGGAGATATAAAGGTTTTCCCAAACAAAAACTGAAGGAATTCATCACCACTAAACTACCCCTGCAAGAGATCCTAAGGGGGACTCTGTGAGTGAAATGTTGCAAGAACTACAAAGTACCAGAGACATTACTACAAGTATGAAACCTACAGACATCACAATGACTCTAAACCCGTATCTTTCAATAATAACACTGATTTTAAATGGTCTAAATGCTCCAAACAAAAGACATAGGGTATCAGAATGGATAAAGAAGAATAAGACCAATCTATTTGCTGTCTACAAGAGACTCATTTTAGACCTGAGGACACCTTCAGATTGAGAGTGAGGGGATGGAGAACCCTCTATCATGCTACTGGAAGTCAAAAGAAAGCTGGAGTAGCCATACTTATATCAGACAAACTAGACTTTAAATTAAAGGCTGTAACAAGAGATGAAGAAGGGCATTATATAATAATTACAGGGTCTATCCTTAAGGAAGAGCTAACAAATATAAATGTCTATGCGCTGGATACGGAAGCCCCCAAATATATAAAACAATCACAAATGTAAGCAACGTTATTGATAAGAATGTAGTAATTGCAGGAGATGTTAATACTCCACTTAAAGCAATGGATAGAACATCTAAACAGATAATAAATAAAGAAACAAGGGACCTGAATAATATATTGGATCAGATGGACTTGACAGATATATTTAGAACTCTGCATCCCAAAGCAACAGAATATACTTTCTTCTCGAGTGCACATGGAACATTCTTCAAGATAGATCACATATTGGGACACAAAACAGCCCTTAAAAAGTCTAAAAGAATTGAGATCATACCATGCACACTTTCAGACAACAATGCTACAAAGCTTGAAATCAAGCACAGGAAAAAGTCTGGAAAACCTCCAAAAGCATGGAGATTAAAGAACACATTCTACTAAAGAATGAACGGGTCAACCAGGCAATTAGAGAAGAAATTTAAAAATATATGGAAACAAATGAAAATGAAAAGACAATGATCCAAATGCTTTGGGATGCAGCGAAGGCAGTCCTGAGAGGAAAATACATTCCAATCCAGGCCTATCTCAAGAAACAAGAAAAATCCCAAATACAAAATCTAACAGCACACCTAAAGGAAATAGAAGCAGAACAGCAAAGACACCCCAAACCCAGCAGAAGAAGAGAAATAATAAAGATCAGAGCAGAAATAAAAAATATACAATCTAAAAAACGTGGGGAACAGATCAATGAAACCAAGAGTTGGTTTTTTTGAAAAAAAAAATAGACAAAATTGATAAATCTCTAGCCAGGCTTCTCAAAAAGAAAAGTGAGAGGATCCAAATAAATAAAATCATGAATTAAAATGGAATTATTACAACCAATCCCTCAGAAATACAAGCAATTATCAGGGAATACTATGAAAAATTATATGCCAACAAACAGGACAACCTGGACAAATTTCTAAGCACCCACACAATTCCAACTCAAACAGGAAGAAATAGAAAGCTTAAACAGACCCATAAGCAGTGAAGAAATGGAATCAGTTATCAATAATCTCCCAACAAATAAGAGTCCAGGACGAGATGGCTTCCCTGGGGAATTCTACCAGACATTTAAAGCAGAGTTAATACCTATCCTTCTCAATCTCTTCCAAAAAATAGAAAGGGAAGGAAAACTTCCAGACTCATTCTAGGAAGCCAGCATTCCTTTGATTCCTAAACCAGACAGAGACCCAGCAAAAAAAGAGAACTACAGGCCAATATCCCCAATGAATATGGATGCAAAACTTCTCAACAAGATACTATCAAATTGAATTTAACAGCATATAAATAGAATTGCTCACCATGATCAAGTGGGATTCATTCCTGGGCTTCAGGGCTGGTTCAACATTCGCCAATCAATCAGTGTGATACATCACATTAATGAAAGAAAGGAAAAGAACCATATGACCCTGTCAATCTATGCAGAAAAAGCATTTGACAAAATTCAGCATCCTTTTGTAATAAAAACCCTCGAGAAAGGATAGAAGGAACATACTTAAACATCGTAAAAGCCATTACAAAAAGCCCACAGCTAATATCATCCTCAATGGGGAAAAACAGAGCTTTCCCCCTGAGATCAGGAACACGACAGAGATGTCCACTCTCACCACTGTTGTTTAACATATTGTTGGAAGTTCTAGCATCAGCAGACAACAAAAGGAATCAAAGGCATCAAAATTGGCAAAGATGAAGTCAAGCTTTCACTTTTTGCAGATGACCTGATACTATACATGGAAAACCTGATAGACTCCACCAAAAGTCTGCTAGAACTGATACATGAATTCAGCAAGGTCACAGCATACAAAATTAATGTCCAGAAATCAGTTGCATTCTTATACACTAATAATGAAGCAACAGAAAGACAAATAAAGAAACCTATCCCATTCACAATTGCGCCAAGTATCATAAAATACCTAGGAATAAACCTAACCGAAGATGTAAAAGACCTGTATGGCGAAAACTATAGAAAGCTTATGAAGGAATTTGAAGAAGATATAAAGAAATGGAAAAACATTCCAAGCTCATGGATTGGAAGAATAAATGTTGTTAAAATGTCAATACTACCCAAAGCTATCTACACATTCAATGCAATCCCAATCAAAATTGCACCAGCATTCTTCTCCAAGCTAGAACAAGCAATCTTAAAATTCATATGGAACCACAAAAGGCCCCGAATAGCCAAAGTCATTTTGAAGAAGAAGACAAAAGCAAGAGGCATCACAATCCCAGACTTTAGCCTCTACTACAAAGCTGTAATCATCAAGAGAGTATGGTATTGGCACAAAACCAGACACAGAGACCAATGGAATAGAATAGAGACTGAAGAATTGGACCCACAAAAGTATGGCCAGCTAATCTTTGACAAAGCAGAAAAGAATATCCAGTAGAAAAAAAGACAGTCTCTTTAACAAATGGTACTGGGAGAACTGGACAGCAACATACAGAAGAATGAAACTAGACCACTTTCTTACACCATTCACAAAAATAAACTCAAAATGGATGAAGGACCTGAATGTGAGACTGGAAACCATCAAAACCCTAGAGGAGAAAGAAGGAAGAAACCTCTCTGACCTCAGCTGCAGCAATTTCTTATTTGGCACATCTCCAAAGGCAAGGGAATTAAAAGCAAAAATGAACTCTTGGGACCTCATGAAGATAAAAAGCTTTTGCACTGCAAAGGAAACAATCAACAAAACTAAAAGGCAACTGAAGAAATGGGAAAAGATATTTGCAAGCAATGTATCAGATAAAGGGTTAGTATCCAAAATCTATAAAGAACTCACCAAACTCCACACCCAGAAAACAAATAATCCAGTGAAGAAATGGGCAGAAAACATGAATAGACACTTCTCTAAAGAAGACATCCAGGTGGCCAACCAACACATGAAAAAATGCTCAACATCACTGATCATCAGGGAAATACAAATCAAAACAACACTCAGATATCACCTCATGCCATTCAGAGTGGCTAAAATGAACAAATCAGGAGACTATAGATCCTGGAGAGGATTTGGAGAAACGGGAACCCTCTTGCACTGTTGGTGGGAATGCAAACAGGTGCATCCACTCTGGAAAACAGTGTGGAGATTCCTCAAAAAAATTAAAAATAGATCTACCCTATGACCTAGCCATAGCACTGCTAGGAATTTACCCAAGGGATACAGGAGTGCTGATGCATAGGGGCACTTGTACACCAATGTTTATAGCAGCACTCTCAACAATAGCCAAATTATGGAAAGAGCCTAAATGTCCATCAACTGATGAATGGATAAAGAAATTGTGCTTTATGTATACAATGGAATACTACTTGGCAATGAGAAAGAATGAAATATGGTCTTTTGTAGCAACGTGGATGGAACTGGAGAGTGTTATGCTAAGTGAAATAAATCATACAAAGACAGTTACCATATGTTTTCATTCTTATGTGGATCCTGAGAAACTTAACAGAAGACCATGGGGGAGGGGAGTGAAAAAAAGTTAGAGAGGGAGGGAGCCAAACCATAAGAGACTCTTAATAACTGAGAACAAACTGAGGGTTGATGGGGGGTGGGAGGGTGGGGAGGGTGGGTGATGGATATTGAGGAGGGCACCTGTTGGGATGAACTCTGGGTGTTGTATGGAAACCAATTTGACAATAAATTTCATATTAAAAAAAAGTGGTCAGATGATGACTCCAAATGTACATGCTTTTCAAGATGTGGTTTCTTTGCTGGAGGAAAGAAACATATCCCCGGAAGCCTGGTATGAAGGGTTTTAAAAAAAAATTTTTTTTTAATTATTATTAGTTTTTTTAGCAGTGAAGACCATATAAAGCAGTTTGATTTTGGCTGGCAGGACCAGCAAGTTACTTTTACATTCTATCTCAGAGCTATATTAACTCTCCAGACCTATGTCAAAATCTAATCTACAGAGAGCTTTATCAACTTTCTATACCACAGGACATTATATTGTCGTATTACATTGATGACATCATGTTGATTTGGCCTGATGAGCAGGATGTAGCGACAATCCTGGCAATATGAATACATCCTGAGAAATGGAAAATGAACCCCACAAAAAATTCAGTGGCTGGCCTCCTTGTTGAATATTCCAGGGGTTCAGAGGTAAAGAGAATGTTGAAATACCCCTCAAGGGGAAGAACAAGTTGTAGCAACTGGCCCCTACTACTAGGCAAAATGCCTAGTGGGCTTTTTTGATTTTGAAGTCCATCATATATCTTATTTGGGAGTGCTAATTGTATCCATTTAGGGAGTATGCTAAAAGGCTGTCAGTTTCGAGTGGGGCCCAGAACAAGAAAAGGATCTGTAGTATACCCAAGCTACCATGCTAGCTGCTCTGCCACTTGGTGAATATGGTTTAGCAGATGCAATGGTACTTGCAGTGATTGTGGCAAATCAGAATGTTAGGTGGATAATTTTTCAGACCCCTACAGGTGATAGTTTGATTATATATCTTTCAAATATCTATGGCAAATAGTTTATTTAGATTGATACTATTCTACAGATGATGGTGGTATACTAGCTGACTTACTTCCCACCCCTTTGCTTTTTCTCAGAGGGGACCAGTATGAGGTTATTCTCACTCTAACAATTCCCACATTAATATTTTATTTTCTAAAATTAACAATATAACTTTTATTTTTAATAAAGAGGTTAAAGATTTCTCAATTCACAGAGGAACATTCTAATGTTTTCCAACTTCTTTGTAGCTTCCTCGGTCTTTTGCTCTGTTAGAAAAAAAAACCTACATTTGCAAAAATAGAAACTGTTCTGTAGCCCTTCTCAATATGTGTAATAGAGGAGATAAATCACATAAGATATTGACATGTCAGACCAAAAGATTGCAAAAGAGTGCATCAATTGTAGTTACTCCCATTTTATTTTAATTTTTAAATTTGTTTAGCTTACAAACCACAGAAATGTATTTCTTTTATTTATTTTTCAAAATATAATTTATTGTCAAATTGGCTTCCATACTACACCCAGTGCTCATCCCAACAAGTGCCTTCCTCCCTGCCCATCACCCACTTTTCCCTCTCCCTCACCCCCATCTACCCTTAGTTTGTTCTCAGTCCTTAGAAATGTATTTCTTTTAAATTCCAGTTAGTTAATATACACTGTTATGTTAGTTTCAATTATACAATATGATGATTCAACAATTCCATACATTAGCCAGTGCTCATTACAAGTATACTCTTTAATCCCCATCACCCATTTCACCCATACCCCCACCCATCTCCAACCTGGTAACGGTAAGTTCTCTATAATTAAGAGTCTATTTCTTGATTTGTCTCTCATTCTCTTTTTTTACCCCTTTGCCCATTTGTCTTGTTTCTCAAATTCCACATATGTGAAATCATATATTTGTCTTTCTCTGACTGGTTTATTTCACTTAGCATTATATACTCTCTAGCTCTATTCATGTTGTTGCAAATGAGATTTCATTCTTTTTTATGGCTGAATAATATTACATTTTATACATATACATATGTATGTATATATATCACATCTTCTTTATTCATCAATTGATGAACACTTGGGCTGCTTCCATTATCTTGGCTATTTTAAATAATGCTGCAATAGGGGCGCCTGGGTGGCTCAGTCGGTTAAGTGTCCAACTTCAGCTCAGGTCACGATCTCACGGTCCGTGAGTTCGAGCCCCGCGTCGGGCTCTGGGCTGATGGCTCAGAGCCTGGAGCCTGCTTCCGATTCTGTGTCTCCCTCTCTCTCTGCCCCTCCCCCGTTCATGCTGTGTCTCTCTCTGTCTCAAAAATAAATAAACGTAAATAATGCTGCAATAAATATAGGAATGCATGTATCCCTTTGAATTAGTGTTTTGTATTCTTTGGGTACAAAGTACAATTATTGCATTAGTGAAATTGCTGGTTAATAGGGTAGATCTATTTTTAACTTTTTGATGAACTTCTGTACTCTTTTTCAGAGTTGTTGCACCAGTTTGCATTTACATTAACAGTGCAGGACTCTTCCTTTTTCTCCACATCCTTGCCAACACCTATTGTTTTTTGTGTTGCTGATTTTAGCCATTCTGACAGGTGTGAGGTGATATCTCATTGTAGTTTTGATTTGTATTTCCCTGATGGTAAGTGATGATGAACATCTTTTCATGTGTTTGTTGGACATCTATAGGTCTTCTTTGGAGAAATGTCTGTTCATGTCTTCTGCCCATTTGTAATTAGATTTTTTTGTTTGGGTGTTGAGTTTAAGTTCTCTATATATTTTTGGATACTAACCCTTTTTCCGATATGCCATTTGCAAATATCTTCTCCCGGAAGAATTGTTCTTAAGGATTGTTCTGTATGATCCTGAATGGGTTCCATACAGGTGTACCTGAATGAGATGATGACTGGTAGCCTTTAGCTGGCTATTTTCATGGGACATAAGTGGTCTTGAATAACAGAATTTGTGTACTCAATATATGTAGAGAAAGTGAGATGTGTGGGAAAGAGGGTGGATGGGCAGAGGGGAAGGATGGTTGGTGGTTATACTTTAGCTTTGCTTGGGAATTAGGTCCATAGGTCCAAGCCCTGTAGAATGATAGGCCATGGGATTCAGCTGCAGAGGCTATTTCCAGAGCAAAGGGTAGCACTCTTTCTGTACTTAGGAAACAAAGTTGACAGGGAGTGAGGATGGAGAAGGGGGTGATACACCAAATATTTAATTTGGACCACCTGTAACACATAATGTTCAAAGGTTTCAGAGTAAGAGTTCAATTGGGGGCCTACCTGCCATGTATAATATGTGAAAGATTTAAATAAACTAATAGACTGTTAAATAAAATATCTTTTCTACCATGAAAAATATATTAATTTGTATTAATCTGAATGGCCAGGTTCTAATTAGACTATTCAGTGTATTTTAATGTTTCTTTTTCCTATATAGTTTATTGAAGGAGTTTTAACACAAAGTTTTCAGTAACAGGTTCATGTCAGGAATGGTTGGGTGATACCCAAGATCACACATATAGATGCCTGGAGTCTCCACGACTGTTAAGTGCAGTGTATTACTTTCCTGTTGTTATATAACAAATTATCATACAAAGGATATCTCTCAAAATAAAGAAATAAACTTAAAAAATAATATGCAGAGACAGAGAGACAGAGAGACAGAGAGACAGAGAGAGAGAGAGCCAGTGGGGAAGGGGCAGACAGAGAGGGAGACAGAGGATCCCAACTGGGCTCTGTACTGACAGCAGAGAACCCGATGCAGGGCTTGAACTCATGAACTATGAGATCATGACCTGAGCTGAGGTCGGATGCTTCACTGACTGAGACAACCAGGCACCCCTCTATCCATATTCTATTGGTTGGAAGGAAGTCACTGGTGCTTCCAAACTCAAGAATAGGGGATTATACAAGTATGAATACTGGAAAGTGGGGATTATTTGGGGCCAGCTTATGGCCTGTGCACAATACTTGGACTCCTCTAGGTTCTATTTAAGTGATGTAGGGAGAATGGAGCCCCCACCCTTAGCCCGTGGTCCTCATTCCAGGTCCCAGGTTCTAGGGCCCAGCCTCTCCTCCGTCCCTTCTCCACACACACTTAGCTCCATTCCTCACCTTAAGAGGCTTCATGTGCATATATGTGGATAATGTAGCCTACTTATCCTCTGTTCCCTGTATACAACCACCACCTATTAGTCAATTTGCACTCATGGGAATATTTATACCCTGGAAGTAAATACAACCCCCAGAAGCGGAGCATGAGGACCCATTGAAGAGGAGCATGCAAGGCTCTTGGGGCTTAGGAGTTAGGGCTACATGAGGAGAAAATTCAGGGCCTCATATATATGGAGCATGGTTCAAGATAGGGGGTATGGTTTCTGGGTATGCATATCCTCTTAACCCCACACACTGGACTCTTGGCCATTTTCAAAGTTGCAGGCCACCATGTAACCCTTCCCAACTAAATTGTCTTTACTCTGTCTCCACAAGATGTTGCCACTGTCCTAAGTTATTCTCATGCATGACTTTCTGCATGCTACATATGCATGCATGATTCTTATGTATTATTTTTAGTACATGTATATTTATTGTAATAAATTCATGGCACTTTAAAAATGTTTTTTAAACTTTGCATACATGGCATTATAAACTTTGTATACTTTTGGAACTAGATTTTTACCTTATCCATTTTTTCACTGCTGCCACCCAATCTTTGCACCTGTAGGTCTTTCTCTGTGTCTCTACCTCTGAGAATTCTAGTCTCTTCCCAAGTCCAATTTTTATTACCCTGTTCATTTACCTGAAACAATCTCAAGACAGTGAAGTAAGGCTGGTCATAACATAGATGATGCTCAAACCAGTGGTTCTCAAACTTTAGTATATTTCAGAATCATCTAAAGAACTTGTAAAACTCTAATTATAGGCACATCTTCAAATTTACAGTTAGGTAGTTCTGGAGTGGGGCCAGGGACTTTGTATTTCTAACAAGTTCCCATGTAATGTTAGTGCTACTTGTCCACATCAGCCCAGTACCAACCCAGCACCATTTGGTCTTCAGGTAAGCTAGGTCATCCATTAAGTTATTTCAACAAAATTCAATAGGGAAGGGCAACTCTCCCATATCTCTTCACATAAATTGTTTATAACTTGATATTTTAATTAATTTGTGGCTACAGTAAAATAAGTTAAAACATGGTTGAAAGTGAATTTTTTCAATTATGCTAAGATGAGACAAAACAAAATATATAAAGATAGATTTGGGTGAGCATTATTTATCTAAAAGATCTGAAGCTTATATATTTCAAATAAACTTTAATTTTTTTTAAATTTAATGTTTATTTATTTTGAGAGAGAGGGAAAGAGAGACAGAGCCCCTGCCCAGCAGGGGAAGGGCAGAGAGAAAGGGAGACACAGAATCTGAAGGAGGATCCAGGCTCTGAACTGTCAGCACAGAGCCTGACATGGGGCTTGAACCCACCAGCCGTGAGATCATGACCTGAGCAGAAGTCAGATGCTCAACCGACCGAGCCACCCAGACGCCCCTTAAGCAAACTTTTATTTTTAACCTGAAAAAATACTGTCAGATACATCTGAAAGATATAAGAGAAAAGTCAGATATCAGTGGATGTTACTTTTTGGGTGAAGAACTTTGGAGCAAATCCAGTGTTGATAAAATTTCCCATGGACTACTGAAATCAGAAAATCTTGAAATTGGTAAAGAATAAATTCATTGTCTTTTCCTCATCCATGTCTTTCTATGCTTTCACACTGTACAAAGAAATAAGAGAATATTAACAATTGAACATAATTAACATACACCAATGACTTTCTAAATATAAGCATAGTCAATCTTGTGTATATCTGTTGTCTCAACAGGAGAAAACCATGCAATTTTCCTCTTGCAACACAGACTTTTGGGTATCAGGGTGTTCATGCATCATTTGATGTCTTCAATCATCCGATCACACCAACCTCACCTCCCACTTGCCAAACACCAAAAATTCTTGTTGTTTTTTTGGGTGGAGGTGGGGAAGACCATTTAGGGTTATAAATGTTTCTCCACCTTAGAAGCCTTTGCTTCTTTCATAAACCATAATCTCTTAACCTCCCAGGCCTTTAGTGTTCATGTCTGTGAAAGGAGAAAGAAAAGAGGGAAATAAATGATGATATGTAAGTTAAAATAACAATTCAGTGATAACCAAAATCTTACTATGAGTAATCTTTCTTTTGACATCACATGAAACACAAAACTTAAAATGAATGAATAGCTAGGAATCAATCTTTAAATGTGGTCCTACTTGAAATTCTTTTTTTTTTTTTTACAAGTTTTTAGGTAGACACATTCTCAAAGGCATTGTCTCCAGAGACCACATAAGTGACCACCAAAGATGAAGGCCCATCTAGTGTATGTTTCAGTCACTTTAGCCACTTGTTCTAGTAACTGCATTCTAAACAAATGTGATATCAACTACCAGGTCTGAAATTTCCTACCTTTAGAAGTCTTATAGTTTCAGCTCAAAGAGTAGTATGCCTGTGAAAGAAATATATTTCAGAACATCCTGCATTCTATATGATCTAGTATATATGTACATTTTTAACACTAAAAGTGGTTTATAAAATTAAATTTAAAATATTTTTTAATTATTAAGTTTACTGGAAAAATGTAAGATTATAACATGCATATGGCAAGAATGGTTGGGTGATACTCAGCATGCACTGTCCCAGGCTATATTCTACTGGATCTGGCTCCTTTTCAGGTCCTTCTGGTTTCCATTTTTATCCATTCTTTTCTCCTCACTTTCAGCTATTTCAGTGATGTATGTCAGAAATGGATGAATGTTACACAAAGCTGTACACAGATACCTGAGTTCTCAGGGTCTGCTCTCTTCTGGGTTCATATCTTCTTCAGGTCCTTTTTCAGGTTCTTCATTTCTTTTTTTTTTTTTTTAATTTTTTTTAACGTTTATTTTTGAGACAGAGAGAGACACAGCATGAACGGGGGAGGGTCAGAGAGAGAGGGAGACACAGAATCCGAAACAGGCTCCAGGCTCTGAGCAGTCAGCACAGAGCCCGACACGGGGCTCGAACTCACGGACTGCGAGATCATGACCTGAGCCGAAGTCGGCCGCTTAACCGACTGAGCCACCCAGGCGCCCCAGGTTCTTCATTTCTGATCACTTCTACTTTCTTTTCTTCACCTCCAGCTTCTTGGGCCTCATCATCAGAACTTTCATACTTATATACATTGCTTCATTAGTGAAGAATAATACAGACTTCAGGAGCAGAATTTCATGGAAAAAATAGCCCAATTTATGACCAGTGGCGACATTCAGTACTCTACCTTCAGGACGATCAGGAGGAAAGAAGTAGGTGAAGATAGAATAGCTAGGCATCAAAAAAAAAAAAAAAAAAAGAATAGCTGGGCATCTTCCTAGTGGAAGATACAACACTTCTGTGGCCCTCATATTTCTGCAGCTTGATAGTTTTCACAGTGACATATCCCCTGTCTTTCCAGTGGATCTCACACCCTGTGCTGCTGATAATTTCTGGCCCTTTGGAGAAGAAGGGATCAGAGTCATCTGGGTCTGATCGCATTCGGTGGATGTGTTTTCATCAGGACTTCGTTGGAAAAGTATTTGTTTCACTTAAAGATGAATTCTATGGTGAAGCACATTGGTTTCTTAACTTCTGAAAATTTAATTTTTACATGTTTCAAGTGCTCTAAGTAGAAGTTCATCATTTCTTTGGATCATCCTACCAAGAATCTTTACATTTTTTTTAAGTGTATTTATTTGAAAGAGAGAGAGAGAGAGAGAATATGAGGAGGCAGGCAGAGGAGGAGGGAGAGAGTCCCAAACAGGCTCCATACTGTCAGGACAGAGTCCAACCTGGGCTTGATCTTACAATGTTGAGATCATGACCTGAGCTGAAATAAAGAGTCAGAAGCTTAACTGATTGAGCCACCCAGGAGCCCCGATCTTCACATTTTTAAAATCTGTCAATCAAAAGTGAGGTATGCCATTTGTTTGCTCTTTTCCTGCAGGCTCTCTTTCCATCCCGTCTCCACGCCTTCCTGAACACCTCCTTGCCACTGACATTCACTTTCTGTGGGCTCATGGATTGCATTGATTATCTCAGATCTTTTATCAAACAAAGGATGATAGAAGGCATCATATTTTTTCTCAAGATCGTGAAACTTTTTATAGAATTGAGCTTCTACTTGAGCATATTGGGCCTGAAGGTTTTTGAGAGCTTTGACCCATTGCTTACCTGCTAAAGGAAAGTATTGAACACCCCTTGCTTTTGAGCTGGATACCACAATGGGGGTTTCAAGGGCCTGAGGATACTACTGCCACTTGCTAGCTTCAGTCCCTCTGACTGCACAGGCCCCACCTCATAAAATACCTTTGTATTGTGGACTTGCTTTCTTGGACCCTGACCTCTTCTGATTCTCTGCCTTCTGGCTTTAGTCCCTCTGTAGTTTCCTCAGACACTTGGGTGTAGGTTGCCTTTGCCAGGTACTCACCCTCTCACTTCTCCACTCCCTCTGCATGTCCTTGTCCTCTGGAAGTGTGGGTCCCTCTACTGGATCCTCAGATTTCCAAGGACCATGACTTACCAACATGTGGCCTCCATGGGGTTGAACCAGGAGGGGGTCATTATTCTGGATAGGGTATAGAATGGAACAGACCAGATCATGAAACAGGGACCAAAACCATGCTGTGGGGAACTTATGAGCCCCTACGAGGACGACTTCAACACTCTCCTTCTGTATCTCCTTGTCATGGTCTTTTCCTTCATCCTCATCTTCCTCCTCCTCACCATCATAGTCCTTTTCCTCTTTTTCCTCTGCCTCCTCATTGCCCTCCTCCTGACCCTTCTTCTGCTCACTGAATGTCCCTGTTCTCCTCAACTGTGGACTGGGAGGCCTCTTCCCCAGCCTCTTCCTCTAGAAGGGCTTTCACAACCTCCTGGGAAGTCAAAAAGGTCATGGTCCCCCAAATTCCATCTAACACTTTTGCAGGAACCAGATACCTTGAGGAGCCTGGGGTCATGGTCTGTTTCACCCTCAGCTCTCTCCTGGTGACCTGTGCTGGGTCTCGCTCCTGTGCTGGGTCTCGCTCCTGGGTCTGTGTTTGGACCTGAGTGGTATTCTTGTTGCTGTGATGACTGTGGTGAAGATGACAACTAAGTGAGGTGACTGCTGCCAAGGGGAGGCTATTGACAATGGAGCCTGCCTGGAGGCAGTGGGGGCAGCAAAAAATATGACTGAAAGGGCGACAACAGTCTTTAAAATTGTGGAGGCCCTACCACAGGAATGGCAGGAGGGCTGTTAGAGGAGTGGCCAACCAACATTGCACTTGAGATGGCATTTAAGAAGGTGGGAAAAATTGGATGAGCAGATGAAAGGAGGCAGAGCTTGTAAGGGTCAACAAAAGGCCCATCCTGTCATTGAAAGCTCCAAATTCATTTGCTGGGAAGTGAGGATTGACATTCCTGGGGTCCAGTGAATGATCAAAGCCTTTTGGTTCTAGTCTCACAATCTATATCTTTGAGACCTTAGAGGTCTGGGTTATGTTTTAAGCCCATGAAAGTCCTATCCATTTAATTCCACTATTTTTAGCAAACTGTAGAGTTCCAATGTGACTGTACCCTGCAGCACAGGAACTGTGATCCCCACCCCTGTTCCCTAATTTCCATCTAGAGACAACTTATGTCAGTAGGGACAGAGTCATAAAAAATTGCAAAACTCAGATCTCAGCAGTGGCAAAAGTCTCCAAGAAGAGAGAAAAGAAATACGAACATTATTAAAGCTGCTTAATAAAGAACATATAAAATTAAAATGGGCTCAGTCAGAACAGGGTTGAAGAAATATTAAAAACAGGAGCTTTGAGGTGTTTAATAAATGCTTCCATTTTATATCAAGCCTTTACAATACGAATACAGAAAAAGAGACACTTACAGGCAACCAGTAAAGACTTTAAAAGGGCACCTTGCTATAATGATCTGAGTAAACTAAGGGTTTCTGTTGCATTTAGACACACTAACAAAGAGATCAATTATAAAAAAAGTTCTTACAATGATGGATAAATCAAGAAATTTTTCACATTTGTCCAGAAAAGCAAAATGTTATACAACTCTGGAAAATATTTTAGCTAAAACCATTGCAAATGAATTAAGAAACATCACATTTCAGAAAATAACACTGAGAAATCCCTTTTATCAGCCAAGCCCACTTTCAATGTGTTTAATTTTGTCTCTGATCCCACTTCAAGAAGGGAGCATGGCAATGTCCAAAAACATTGATTTAAATTTGAAGGAAATATAGTAGGTAACTAACCAGAAAGAAGGAAAAAATCAATGGCACAGAGCACCTAATTGACTTGCCAAAGGTCACACAAATTAGTGGCAGAGTCAAGTATCCCATCTAGATTTCCTCATGTGTAATTTGCATTTAAGACAGGATTGCTTCTTTTCTATGCAGCTTGGGGGAAATCATGACAACTAAAGTTTAATTAACCAGGCACAGACAAAGTCAATGGCCCTGACTGGCAGAATCTGAAAGGACCAGACCAAGCTGTCACGAGCATGGCCCTTCCACCATTGATTGAAAACATTTTCAGGGACTGAGAAAGAAGTTCCATAGTCCCAGGAGACAACAGGCCCAAAATCTGACTTGGAGAAAAGGGTAAATGTGAAGTAAATCCATAACTAAACTATCTTTACATGTAGTACATTGACTACAAACTGTGTAGTTGGAAGAATCAGAAGGGGTCACAGTGGGTGGGCTCTTCTCAAGAAAAAATGGAGGACTTAAAGTAGACACCAAAAGATAGCAGACCTCTAAATGGATAAGACAGATTTCACTTTGCCTCTTCAGAATGCCCTTGTCTTCCCAGAGCATTCGTGACTTTCTGTGGTAGAAAGTAATTCTAATAGAGATTTGAATTTGCACTACTATAGAAACTGGTAAAATAATCTTGGTCCAGCTGTTTCTTTGGAGTCTTATGCTGATCCTCAACATACAGGGCACATATTCAGGAAGTAACAATGAAAATTAACTGGGAGAATGTAGGGAAAACTGAAGTATGCAAATAAGATGGAATCTGCATCTTTTCTCTCACTGAACTCCAGGTCAGACTTTCTCTCTTTTCCAGCCTAAAAATTTCCTGCCATGAAAGACATGCAGGAGAAATGGAACTCCTACTACAAATCCTCCATTAAACCTGGTCCAGAAAATAGAGAAGCTGGAGGTTATGACTGGTAGCAAAAGTTGTGAGCCTGGCTACAGCCATTTCCAACAAGGGGAAATAGCAGATGCACAAAAGAGTGAGTGATCTACAACACGGCTCTTGATCTACATCATCCTTCCAAGAGTGAAACATGGCTACTATTTCATTTCTGTTTTCTAGATTTTAGGCAAAATTTTACAGTGGCCAACCCTAACTGAAAACATGCAAAATAAATGATTCTGGGAAATGTGGTTTCACTTAACCAAGTTGACACATTACGTAAGTTTTACAGTCCAGCCCTTGTCAACTTGGCACACATAAACGCTAACAACTAAAGAAAAGAGCAAAGCCATGCTGCTGCCTATCTTGATACAACTATCCCATGAACAACTGAGAACACACTCACCTTCTTCATAAAAGATATTACAAGGTCCTTTTTATCCACCTAGAGTGATGTTCATTCTTCTTCCCTGTTTTCTTTGACATCTTGTAACTTGTCTACTGAAATAAAAATTAGTCATAATTAACACATCTTATGTAAATAAGAAAAAATAAGGATAAAAAGGGTAAAAGAAAATCGTTTAGCTGAAACTTCCCAAATCTGGGGAAGGAAACAGATATTTAGATCAAGGGTCACAGAGATCCCCCAACACGATCAACACAAGGAGGTCCACACCAAGATACATAGTAATTAAAATGACAAAGAGAGTGATAAAGAGAGAATTTTAAAAGCAGCAAGAGAAAAGAAGAATGTTACATACAAGAGAAACTGAATAAGGCTATCGGGATTTTTCAGCAGAAACTTTGCAGCCAGGATGGATGGGAGTGCACAATATATTCAAAGTGGTGAGTGTGAAAAATCTGCAGTCAAGAATACTTTATCCAGCAAAGCTATAATTCAGAATAGAAGGAGAGATAAAGAGTTTCCCAGACAAGCAAAAATTAAAGTAAATCTTGACAACAAAAGCAGCCCTTCAAGAAATGTTAAAGGGGACTTTTTGAGTGGAAATGAAAGACCATAAGTAAGAGTAAGAAAAGTAGGAAGCAAAATGCAGTAAGAATAAGCATATCTGTAAAAATCACTCAAGGGACTCACAAAATAAAAGAATGTAAACTATGACATCATGTACTTAAAATGTCAGGGGGAAAAGAGTAAAAAATGGATTCAAAGTGAAGTGACCATCACTTTAATATAGATTGATATATGTAGAAGCTTTACATATAAAACAAATGGTAAACACAATAAAAAAGTACTAGATATACCAAAAATAAAGAGAAAGGGACCCAAGTATATCACTAAAGAAAGCCAACAAACCATGGGAGAAGAGAGCAAGAGAAGAAAAGAACAGAGAACTACAAAAACAACCATAAACAAGTAACAAGATAGAAATAAATATATGCTTCTGAATAATTACTTTGAATGTAAATGAACTAACTGCTCAAATCACAAGACATAGATTGAAGGAATGGATAAAAAAGTAAGACTCATCTATATCCTGCCTATGAAAGACTCATTGCAGAGCTAAAGACACACACAGATTGAAAGTGAGAGGATGGAGAAGAATTTATCATGTAAATGGATATGAAAAGAAAGCCAGGGCAGGAATATTTATATCAGAAAAGAATAGGCTTTAAAAGAAAGACTGCAACAAGAGACAAAGAAGAACACTATATGATCATAAAGGGTACAATCCAAAAAAAGGATATACCAACTGTAAAAATTTATGCATCCAACATGAGAGCACCCGATTACATAAAACAGTTAATAACAAACATAATGGAACTAATCAATAGTAATACAATAATAGTAGGGGACTTCAACACTTCACTTATATCATTGGACAGATCATACGAATGAAATATCAACAAGGAAATGGTGGCTTTGAATGACACACAGGACCAGGTGGATATAACAGATATATTCAGAACATTCTATCCTAAAATAGCAGAACACACATTCTCTGGAATATATTAGATATTAGGCCACAAATCAAGTAGCAACAAATTTAAAAAAAAAAACCCATGAAGTCATACCATGCATCTTTTCTGTTCACAATGCTATGAGACTAGAAATCAAAAGGAAATCTGGAAGAGAACAAATACATGGAGGTTATCTAACATGGTACTAAACAATGAATGGGTCAACCAAGAAATCAAAGAAAAAACAAAAAAATTACATGGAAACAAATAAAAATGTAAACACAATGGTCCAAAATCTTCAGGATGCAGCAAAGCTGTTTTAAGAGGTAAGTTTATAGCAATACAGACCTATCTCAAGAGGCAAGAAAAAAACTCAAATAAACATCCTAACATTTTACCTAAAGGATCTAGAAAAAGAAGAACAAACAAAACCACAAACCAGAAAAAGGAAGAAAATAATACAGATCAGAGCAGATATAAATGGTACAGAATCTAAAAAAACAATGGAATAAATGAAACCTGGAACTAGTTCTTTGAAAAGTTCAAGAAAATTGATAAGCCTAGGCACACACATAAAAGAGATAGAGATAGAGATAGAGATAGAGATAGAGATAGAGATAGAAGTCAAATGAACAAAGTTAGAAATGAAAGAGGAGAAATAACAACTGACACAACAGAAACACACAGTTTTGTAAGAAAATGTTATGAAAAAACATATGCCAACACAGTGGACAACGTAGAATAAATGGGTAAATTCCTAGAAACATATAAATTACCAAAATTTAAACAGGAAGAAATAGAAAATTTGAAAGGGTCAATAACCAGCAATGAAAATGAATCAGTAATCAAAAAATTTCCAAGAAACAAAATTTCAGGACCAGACAGCTTCACAGATGAATTTACCAAACATGTAAAGAGGAGTTAATATCTACTCTTCTCAAACTTTTCCAAAAAAAGATGAAGAAAGAAAACTCCCAAATTCATTCCATGAAGTCAAGTATTACCTTGTTAGCAAAACCAGATAAAGACACCACACAAAAAGAACTACAGTCCAATATCTCTGATGAACATAGATGCAAATATCCTCAACAAAATATTATCAAACTGAATTCAACAATACATTAAATAAATCATTCATCACAATCAAGTGGGATTTATTCCCAGGATGCAAGTGTGCTTCAATGTTCCCAAATCAATCACTGTGATACATCACAACAATAAGAGAAAGAATAAAAAGCATATAACCATTTCAATAGATGTAGATATTTGACTAAGTAAAAAATCCATTCGTGATAAAAACCCTCAGCAAAGTAGGTTTAGAGAACATACCTCAACATAATAAAGTCCTCATATGAATAACCCACATGTAGCTTCATACTCAATGGTGAAAAATTGAGAGCTTTCCTGCTAAGGTCAGGAACAAGAGAAGAATGTCCACTGTCACCACTTTTATTCAACATAGTAATAGAAATCTTAGCCACAGCAATAAAAAACAAAAAGAAATGAAAGGCATCCAAATTGGCAAAGAAGAAGTCAAACTTTCACTATTCGCACATGACATGACACTATGTATAGCAAACCCTAAAGACTCCATTGAAAAACTGATAGAACTGATCATTGAATTCAGCAAGGTCACAGGATACAAAAGCAATGTAGAGAAATCTGTTGCATTTGTATACATTAATGATGAAGCAGCAGAAGGAGAAATTAAGAAAGCAATTCCATTTACAATTTCACCAAAATAATAAAATACCTAGAAATAAACTTAACCATGGAGGTGAAAGACCTGTAGTATGAAAAGTATAACATGCTGATGAAAGAAATTGAAGACAACAAAAACAAATGGAAAGACATTCCATGCTCATGGTTGAAAGAACAAATATTGTTAAAATGTCCATACAACTGAAGGTAATCTATCCAGTTAATGCAATCCTTATCAAAATACCAACAGCATTTTTCACAGTACTAGAACAAACCTAAAATTAGTATGGAACCACAAAAGATCCTTAATAGCCAAAGTAGTCTTGAAAAAGAAAAAGCTGGAAACATCACAATTCCAGACTTCAAATTATATTACAAAGTTGTAAAAATCAAAACAATGTAGTACTGGCGCAAAAATAGGCACCTAGATCAATGCAACAGAATGGAGAGCCCAGGAATAAACCTACAATTATATGGTCAATCTATCTTTGACAAAGCAGGCAAAAATATGCAGCGGGAAATAGATACTCTTCAACAAATGGTACTGGGAAAACTGGACAGCCACATGTAAAAGAATGGACCTAGACCACTTTCTTACATCATACACAAAAATAAACTCAACATGGATTAAGGACCTAAATGTGAGACCTAAAACCACTAAAATTTTCAATTTTAGAAGACAGCACCTGGTAGTAATTTCTCTGACAGCAGCCATAACAACATCTTTCTAGATATGTCTCTTCACTCGAAGGAAACAAAAGCAAAAATAAACTATTGGGACCATATCAAAATAAAAAGTTTCTGCATGGTAAAGGAAACAACAAAACTAAAAGACAACCTACTGAATGGTAGGATATTTGCAAATGATGTGGGTTAGTATCTAAAATATATATATAAAGAACGTATACAACTCAATACCAGAAAAATAAATCATCCAATTAAAAATGGGCAGAAGACATGAACAGATATTTCTCCAATGAAGACATACAGATGTCTTACAGACACATGAAAAGATGCTCATGATCACTCATCATCAGGAAAATGCAAATCAAAACTACAATGAGATATCACCTCACACCTGTCAGAATGGCTAAAATCAAAAACACAAGAAACGTTAAGTGTTGGTGAGAATGTGGAAGAAAAAGGAACTCTTGTGCACTGTTGGTGGGAATGCAAACTGGTGCTGCCACTGTGGAAAACAGTATGGAGGTTCCTAAAAAAGTTAAATACAGAACTACCCTATGATCCAGCAATTGCACTACTGGGTATTTTCCCAAAGAATACAAAAACACTAATTCAAAGGGATAAATGCACTCCTGTGTTTATTCCAGCATTTTTCACAATAGCCAAATTATGGAGGCAGTCCAAGTGTCCACTGATAGATGAACAGATAAAGAAGATATTTATATATATCTGGATATATATATATATATATATACACATATATATATTTATTGCCATTTAGTGAGACATATGGAAGACTATAAACTTATGCAACTCATGGGATATAGCTTGTGGCCTAGACATTTATATATATATATAAAAAAGAATGAAATCTTTCCTTTTGTAACAACATGGATGGTCCTGGAAAGTATAATGCTAAGCTAAATAAGTCAGAGGTGGACATATACCATAAGATTTTGCTCATATGCAGAATTTAAGAAACACAAAAAATGAACAAAGGAAAAGAAAGAGACAAAGCAAAAAGCAGACTGTTAAATATAGAGAACAAACTGATGGTTACCAGAGGGGAGGTGGCAGGGGGAATATGTGAATAGGTGAAGGGGATTAAGAGCACACTTATTTTGAGGAGCAGTGAGTAATATATAGTATTGTTTAATCACTATATTGTACACCTGAAACTAATATAATACTGTTTTAGAACTATACTGGAATTAAAATAAAAAAAATAAAGAATACCATGATTGTAGATCAGGCAGTCTATAAGTACACAGATGGTAGTTTTTGTATGAACATTGAAGGCAAGAAAGGCAAAGCCATGTTTAGAGTCAATGTCTATTTCTGTGAGAATATAATAATGCTCATTTTATAATGGAAGTGGTGCAATGTAATCAAGCTAAAATCAAGCAGCTTGCTAGTCCCTGTGAGGAATTGTGCCATGTTTGAATCTCAGTGTTGGTATATGCTGTGATGACAACAATGTCGATTTTGGTAAGTGGAGGTCTTTTTTTTTTTTTTGTCCATGTTTGTGACCCATGCATAAAACTTTATCCCAGTTGGCATCGCAACACTCTTTATGAACTCATCCAGGAATAACTGGGAAAAGCAGTTGACTGCCATCCACAGGATGCATCATCTAATGCACCTGATAATTAAACGTCTCCTCTGCTGATGTTAATTTTTGGTGAATATTCACATGAGACAAATATCCATGCTTCATTACCGTTTGCAGAGAGTTACTCTCATATGTCTTTTTCAGACCTCCTTATCACTTATTTTCCAATCATGTCCTTTTCATGTCCCCAAACATCCAGGCAAACCATTAATCAATATTCATGAATTAAGGTAGATGCAAATATATGTTCATATTTCTTTTCAGGGAAAATAAGCAATCTGGTACACTGTTGGAAGTACTGCCCAATTAGATTTTTCTTCATTATTGTCTTTTTGAGAGAAGCTTCTTGTTTGATCCTGAATTCTAGAATAAACCATTTACTTGACCATGGACCACCAAACACTAATGTGACCTAAACTCATGATGAACTAATGTTACTTAGACCATTAAACCATAAAGTTGGAGGTGAACAATAGCATTTCATCAATGAATGACAGTAGTATAGCTTGAAAATGGAAGAATTGGCTTGAGCAAGTTCTGAAGGGACAACAAAGTTGCACAAGCATAGTATAATAGGAAATATATATTTAGTCTTTGTCTCCAATTCCTGTCACGGAGCTCCTTATACCCTTGGAATTTCCTGAGTGATAGGAATGATGGAAACTTCTTTTGTTTTTCGTAACAAGCTCCTTTCAGCTATATCTCAGTTTATGCTAATGAGGTTATTTAACTGGACCCTAGATAGCTTCAAGATTGGGGCTGTTCACTAGAAAGACCAAGCCATGGTTAGAGGGTTAGAACTTTTAGCCCCACACACTAATTTCTAGGGAGGGGAGAGAGATTGGAGATTGACCTACCTCAATCACCACTGGCCAATGATCGATCAATCATGCCTATGTAATTAAATCTCCATTACAAAACCTTAAACAACAGAATGTGGGGAGGCTTCTAGGTTGATGAATACACTAAAGTGCTGGGAAAGTGGAATGCCTGCAGAGGGCAAAGAAGCTTCATGCAACTATCCCATATATCAGCTTATACATTTCTTCTACTTCACTATTCCTGAGTTGTATCTTTTATAATAAACCAGTACATGTTTAATGGCTATTTCTATTTCTCACATATTTGGGTATTTAGAAAAGAGTAAGAGGATATGGAAGGCCTTTGTAGGGTCTAATACAGAGACCAAAGTGTCAGTACTATAAGGGAAAGGTACACAACTGAAGGAAGGGAGTAGAGAGATGGATCAAACATATGGTAAAAATGACAAGTGATTTTTTGGGGAAATTGCTATTGTTGATACCCCAGACTACTCATGTGAGATATGTAGTCCAAACTGGGATGATCCTGTCCCATTTCATCAGCCTATCCTTTAATTATACTTCAGATTCCCCAATCACCTCTGTGGCTTGAGAGTGATATAAAGCATGGAGATTCATATCGTGCACCCATGATTGGATGCACTGATGAGCAGTTTGGCTCATGAATCTGGAGCCATTATTGGATACAACGTGTTCAGGAAAACTTAAAGGGAAATGGTTTTTCAGGTCCTGGATAATATGGCCCATGTCAGCAGAATACACGGGAATGACTAGGCCAAAAACTTCAGAGAAAATGTCAATAGCAGTCAGTATCTATTAAAACCCTCTAAATAGGACCAGAGGTTCAATATGGTTAAGAATGTCCTGGCACATAGCTGTGGAAAATTTGTTCCTGGGCAGTGTTTTTAGCTTTGGCCAGCGTTTGGCAGGTGTGACAACTTTTCCATGTCGCATTCAGCATTTTCTGATGGTAGTGGCATTCCATGTGTGTAGACCAAGTCTAGGACTGTGTCTGAGTTTCTATTGACCGTCCTCTTGTGGATTAAGAGGCAATCTATCACACATCTACCTGCTCTAATGCAGAGGACACATTGGTCTCAGTATTTAACTGATAAGCATAATCTACTCATTGAATATGTTATCCCTTATTACTATTAGGGGCCTTTCTGGTGAGTGTCAACATGGATAATAAAAAAACTTTATGGAGAACTGATTTTTATTTAAAAGTCTCTGCCTCACAAGGGGGCTTTTTTTTAATGCCAGTCTGAGGCTTGCTAGTGGCCTGAAACATGTCTACGCCACAAGCTATATCCCATGAGTTGCATAAGTTTCATGTCTTCCACATGTCTCACTAACTGGCACTAACTGTAGCAATTCCCATCAGGGATTGAGAGCAAGACTAGCAGGGATGTATGCGGATAATATATCAATAACAGTCATTAGTAGGGGCCATTAAAATAGAGATTTTTTTTTAGAAGCCCTAAGAGACCCACCTATAGGCCAGCTTGGGCAAGGGTCTTTATGGTTATGGCTTTAGATTCCAAACCAGAGTGTATTACCAACTTTTCTCTCATCTTGGTGCCAGGGGTTGTGGGGACCACAATCATCTATGAAATAATACCTAGAAGGCCAAGGAGTTTAATTTGTTCACATATTAAACTTTAGTATAGGAACTCCTCTTTCCGGTGGGTACAGAGCGACATTGGCTTGCCCACTAGTCTTGTTTATATTTAAAAGCTGAGATGTCAGGCTCTAGTTCAAGGTGGTGATGTAGGAAGATCCTTAATTCACTTCCTCTTACAGTCACACTACATGAGTTTACAGCTACACATGGAAGAATTTCCTCCGAAAACAACTGAACGGGTGGCTGAGCAAAAGCTACACATTGGGCAAATGAGAAGAAAACTACATCAAAGTGGTAAGAGGAGGCTGGAACACAATTTCACTGTAAACCCCACCCACAACATGGCAACCTACATATTGGGAAGGGCCTTAGAACCCAAGAGCATCTCTCTGAGAAATGAAGGATTTGAACTTCACATCAGGCACCCTAATTTTTAAGATTTGAACCTGAGAGAAAAGTTCCTAAAATATCTGGCTTTGAAAACCAATGCAACTAGTATTCACAAGACCCACAAGACTGTAGTGAACTGCAAAACTTCTTAACGGACTCATGCACTTGGGCTCACCCATCCCAGGGCCAAGCTCAGAGGCAGTTTCACTGCAACCTTAAAAGAAAGAGACTCATATGTGTATAGTAAAGTGTTGAGGGCTAGGCATCTAATTTAGCACACATATCTAAGAATCTGAAAGACACTATCTGGGGACAAAGATTGATGGGCATCACCTTAGCACTCTCCCTCTGCCTTGCTCTAGCCAAGGGTGTCATCTTTCTCCCCCCTCATTTTCTTTTCTCAGTGGGTACCATCTTTATGTTCCCTCTCTGCCTCACTGCAGCCAGGTGGTGCCATCTTCCCACTCTCCCTCTGCTATTCTCCAGAGCACCAGTATCTCACAGAAGGGAGCTTTCACATGCATCTGGTGCCCTGACTTTTGCAGCCAGCACCCAGTGGAAGCCCCTTCATGGTCTGGCCCTAGAGGCCAAGATAGTTTGCATTCCTGGGTCCTATGGGACTGAAACAATCCCAAGGATAGTTCTTGGCAGTCTACCACCCTGAGGGCATTGCATGGGCAGGAGACTGAAACACACTGTAGTTTTTCTGTGAAAAGCCTATTTGCTTCTCTATGAACTTTGGTCTGAGGGGCAGGCTTCTGGTTTGACATACATGTAGTGGCCTAAGAAGTGATTTCAGGGAACAGAGGCTGGTAGATGCAGTCTCTGTACTCTCTTTCAGCTCTGTTAAGCTTGCGTGTATCTCCCAGAAAGGATCTTATATCCTTGTCCGGTTCCCTGATTTTTGAAGCTACTACTAGGGGACACATCTACATGGCGTGTGTCTGGTAGCCATCAGGGTTTATGTTCACAGGTCCCACAGGACTCTAATCAATGGAAAAAGAGCTTTTAAATAGATACCACTTACAGGGAATAGCAAGAGGCAACAGACCCAGGATCTCAGTCTCTATGAAAGAAGATTATTAGCATAGATGCAGTCTGATGGATGGGCTTTGAATTAAACACATATCTAAGGGTTAATAATAATCCTTTCCACACATATCAGAGGGTGGGTGCTTTCTTCACACTCTCTCTCTTCCATGCTTCAGAGTACCAGTATCAATCACAGAAGAACTCTTACACAAATCTAGTTCCCTGGTTTATACGTTTGGTAACCTATTTTTTATTAGGTTATTTTGAGAGAGAGAGAGAGAGAGAGAGAGAGAGAGAGAGAGAGAGAGAGAAGCAGAGAGATAAATTGAGAGAGAGAGAGAGAGAGAGAGAGAACCTCCCAAGCAGGTTCCACACTGGCAGCACCAAGCCTGATGTGGGGCTTCAACTCATGAACTATGAGATTATGACCTAAGCCAAAACCAAGAGTTTTGGACACTTAACCAACTGAACCATCTAGGCACCCCTGGTAACCTATGTTTTATCACTGCTACTCATGGGATGCCTCATGACCACTGTCTCTGGTAGCCAGGGAAGCTTGTATTTCTGGGTCCCATGGTACAATAACAATCAGAAGATTCTAAGCAGGCTACCACCAGAGGAGACTGCACAACCAACAGACTGAAACACATTCCTAGTCTTTTTGTGAAAGAGGCCTATTTGTCCTGGGTCTATGGCTGTAGACTGCAGGCTTCAGGTTCAGCTCACACCTAGATGTCTACAGAGCTGCTCTCAAGGAACATAGGCTAATGATGCCATCTGTGTTCTCTCCCTCTGCCTTGCTACAACTCATTGGTATATTCCAGAAAAGAGCTTACACACTTGTCTGGAGCCTCAATTTTTGCAACTGCCACCCATGGGACACTTCCATATTTCCCGACTCTAATGGCTAGTGGGGCTTATGTTTGTATTCCTATAGAATTGTATATATTTCCAGACTTTAAAAGCTGATGCCTACAGGTCTGTGTTCTAATCAGCCTGAATCTAGATTCTGACTTCGGGACACTAACAGGTCTTGGTACACCCCTGACTACTGTAAGCTATTAAAAATATAATAGGCTGCTTGTCCATTCTTAAAGGTTTGAGAGACAAAAATTTCTAAGGCAAGCTTGAATGGCAAGCTTCATCTCCTACATAAAAGCAATATTTCAAGATTGGGAGAGGTAATTGTTTCATTGAGTGCATAGAATCTAACACAGAGGGTCAAACAAAATGAAGAAACAGAGGAATATGTTCCAAATGAAGTAACAAGATAGAGCCTCAGGAAAAAAAAAAAAAACCTTAATGAAATGGAGATAATTAATTTACTTGAGAAGGAGTTCAAAGTAATCATTATAAAGATGCTCACTGAACTCAGGAGAAAATTGAACACAGTGAGAATTTCAACAAAGATGGAAAATATGAGAAAGTAGAAAATAAAAAAATCAAAGAAGCAGTAAAAATATCTTGGGACAAATGCAAATGGAAATAACACATACCAACATTTTTGAGATGCAGCAGAAATAGTTCTAAGAGGGAAGTTCATAGACATAAATGCTTTCCTCAAGAAACAAGAAAAATCTAAAACAACCTAAATTTACACCTCAAGAAATAGAAAAAGAAGAAAGAAATGAAGTTCAAAGTAGAAGAAATTAACAAAGATCAGGGCAGAAATAAACAAAATAGAGACTAAATAGATAAGAGAAAAGAATGATGAAACTAAGAGCTGGTTATTTGGAAAGATAAACAAAATTGATAAAACTTTAGCTAGACTCACCAAGAGAAAGAGAGAGGACTCAAATAAATAAAATCATAAATGAAAGAGATGTTACAATCGATACCACAAAGGATCATAAGGGACTACTATGAAAAATTATACATGACCAAATTTGACAACCTAGAAAATATAGACAAATTCCTAGAAACATAAACCTACCAAGACTAAACGATTATATATATATATATATATATATATATATATATGAACAGACAGATTGCTAGTAAAGAGATTGAATCAGTAAACAAAAACCTCCCCCAAAACAAAATTCAAGAACCAGAATTTGGTAAATTCTACCAAACATTCAAATAAGAATTAATAAAAATTATTCTCACACTTTTCCAAAAATGGGAGAATAAATGCTTCCAAACATATTTTAAGGAGCCATTATTACCCAAATGCCATAACCAAACGAGGCCACCACAAGAAAAGAAAATTATAGCCAATATCTTTGATGAATGTGAATGCAAAAAACCTCAACAAAATATTAGCAAACATAATTCAACAATATAGTTAAAAAGATCATACATCATGAGCAAGTGGGATTTATTCCAGGAATGCAAGGATGGTTTAACATCCACAAATCTATCAATGTAATACACCACACTAATAAAATGAAAGATAAAAATCATATGATCATCCCAATATGTGCAGAAAATACATTTAACAAAATTCAACATCCATTTTTGATAAAAACTCTCAACAAAGTGGGTTCAGATGGAGTATACCTTAAGATAATAGAGGCCATATATGAAAAGCCTACAGCAAACATCAGATTTAATGGTGAGAAGCATAAAGCTTCTCCTCTAAGATAAGGAATAAGACAAGTATGCCCACTCTGGCACTATTATTTCACATAGTAGTTGAAGCCCTTGCAAGAGCAATTGGGCAAGAACAAGCAATAAAAAGCATCCAAATAGAAATGATGAAATAAAACTGCCACTCTTTGTAAATTACATAATATACATAGAAACCTTTAAAACTCCATAAAAATTGTTATAAACAATAAAAGAACTCAACAAATTTGTAGGATACAAATCAATATACAAAAATCTGCTGCATTTCTACACACTAAATAATGAACTATCAGAAAGAGACATTAAGAAAACAATTTCATTTACACTTGCACCAAAAAGAATAAACAACCTAGAATTAAATTTATCCAAGGAGATGAAAGACCTGTACACTATTAGACATTGGTAAAAGAAATAGAAGGTACAAATAAATGAAAAGATATTCCATGCTCATGGATTCCAAGAATGAATATTGTTAAAATAATCATATTACCCAAAGATATTTATCCAAGCTCAATGAAGTCCTTATCAAAATTACAATGGCATTTTTCACAGAAGTAGAGCAATTCTAAAATTTTTATGGAACCACAAAAGACTCTGAATAGACAGGGCCATCTTGAGAAAGAACAAAACTGGAGGCATCACACTCCCAGATTTCAATGTATATTTACAAAGCTTTAATAATCAAAACTATATTGTCATAAACACAGCACATAGATTAAAGGAACAGAACAGAGGGCCCAGAAATAAACCTACACATATATGGCAATTAATCTATGACAAAAGAGCCAAGACCATACAGTGGGGAAATTTATTTCAATAAATGGTACTGGGAAAACTAGACAGCCACATGCAAAAGAATGAAACTGGATCACCCTCTTATACCATAAACAAAAATTAACTCAAAATGGATCAAAGACTTGAATTTAAGGCCTGCAATCATAAAACACCTAGAAGAGAACATAGGCAGTAAGCTCCTTAACATTGGCCTTGGTGATTATTTCTTGGACCTGACTCAGAAAGCAAAGTCTATAATAGCAAAAATAAACAAATACAAATACCTAAAACTAAGAAAAAGTTTCTACAAAGCAAGGAAAATCATCAACAAAATGAAAAGACAATGTACTGAATGGGAGATAATATTTGCAAATGTATATATGATAAAGGTTTAATATCTAAATATATATAAAGAAATTATATATAAAGAACTTATATGACTCAACAACAACACCAATCTGATTTAAAAATGGGCAGAAGATCTAAGTAGTCATATAAAAAAATTTTAATGTTTACTTTTGAGAGAGAGGAACAGAGTGTGAGTGTGGGAGGTGCAGAGACAGAGAGGGTGACACAGAATCCAAAGCACGCTCTAGGCTCTGAGCTGTCAGCATAGAGCACAATGCAGGGTTCGAACCCATGAGCCATGAGATCATGACCTGAGCCAAAGTCGAATGCTTAACCAACTGAGCCACCCAGCCACTCCAGTAGTCATTTTTCCAAAGAAGATAGAGAGCTTGCCAACAGGAACATGAAAGGTGCTCAATATCACTAATCATCAGGGAAATGCAAATCAAAACCACAGTGACATATCACCTCACACAAATCGGAATGGCTATTACCAAAAAGACAACAAACAGCAAGTGTTGACAATGATGTGGAGCAAAGTGAATCTTTGTTCACTATTGGTGGGAATGTAAATTGGTGAAGCCGTTATGGAAGACAGTATGGATGTTCCTTGGAAAACTAAATAGTAGTACCATGTGATCCAGCAATTACACTTAAGGGCATTCATCTGAAGAAAATGAAAACACTAACTCAAAGAGATATATTCACCCCCATGTTCATTACAGCATTATTACAGCCAAGATATGGAAACAACCTGAGTATCCATTAATGGGGAGGGATAAGGTATATATATACAATGGAATATTACTCAGCCATAAAAGGGAAATCTTGACATTTGTGACATCATGAATAGACCTCGAGGGCATTATGCTAAGTGAAATAAATCAGACAAACACACAGTATGATTCAATTATATGTGGAATAGAAAATCAACACAGAAATAAACAAAAAAGTTCAGATACACAGTACAGATTGATGGTTCCAGTGGCAGTGTGTAGGGGTAAAAGAAATGGTTGAAGGGGGACAAAATGTACAAAATTCCAGGTATAAAACAAGTAAGTCATGGAGATGTAATGTACACCATGGTGTCTATAGTTAATAATACCATACTGCATATTTTAAAGTTGCTAAGAAAATAAATCCTAAAAGCTTTCATCACAGGAAAACCTATAAAGACTTTGTAATTGCCTATGGTTAGGCCTCAATGACTTCTTGTGGTCATTTCACAATGTATTCAAATATTGAATCATTACGTTGTACATGTGAAACTAACATAATGTCATATGTTAATCGTACCTCAACTTAAAAAAATAGTAAGAAAAAAAAGAAGAAATAAGAGAGCTGAGACTAGACAAAAGCTGCTGGGCCTTTTAATCTATCCTGAAGCTCACAAGGACAGGAGGAGTGAACAGGACCAACATTAGTCACATGCCCCAGTAGGGCCACCTCACTGCATTTGGTCTAAAGTTTTCTGGAGAGAGAGAGAGAAATAACAGAGAGTGGGTGAAGCAACTGGCTTGGATGGACAGCTTTTTCCTGGCTGAGATTCCTGGGGACATGCTGGGTAGGTCTGTTCAAGCAGAGCCCAGGCTTCTCTGAAGGGAGGCAACAACCAGAAGCCTGCAGCTGTTTTTGCTTTTGCTGTTTGCATTATTATCCTGGCAACGGTTGCTATACAGACACTCTGAAGCAGGGGGTTTGAAGTAACACACTCCACTTATGCCTCTCTCCCTTTATTAACTTTAGCCAGATTACATCTGGAGGAATATAAGTCAGTTTCTAAGGTCTTTTCAGGGCTGATGGACAAAGCAATCTGGAAGGGTACTACACTGTTCTTTCTCTTGAAGTTTTAACAACTTCAACATACTTAGAGTTACTCAGTGGTGTGAGAGTCCCCATCCCCACTCTAGTGCCATCGTTGGAAAGCCTTAAGCAGTGGCTTATCACTTATCTGACCAGCCAGGAATGATAGGCTGGAAAGTCAGAGACTAAAGAGGTCTCCCCTAGAACTGAAAAGTTTATAGTAAAAATCTGCTAAGACCTTCCAAGAATGCTGCATGGTTTTCCTCTAGCACTCCTCAAGACCCATAGGCATGGCTGACAAAACGCCCCATGGGACATTAAGACTCTGGAAATTATCTACTAGCACCCTTCTGATATGCCCTAGAGATTATGTGAATATTCTCCAAAGGTACCTCATGGGATCTGTGGGCTTTTTGCTTCTCTCAAATGGCACTGTGGATAATTGCCTGGCTCACTACATGAATTTGTCAGGAGCTCAGTTGACCTGGAGAGAAAGCTAATCTGCCATGTGTCAGAGTAGATGCTTTATACAACAAACCAAAATGAAAGGAAGCCTTAAATCACTTACTGCATAAAAAAAGCAAAAAGCTAAACTGGAGAGAGTGTGGACTCCTCTCTGTTCCATTCTTGCCTGTGGATGAGCACCAGTTTGGGTCAAATTGATGAACACAGAAGTGAGGATTGTGTCACTGTGGAGGGACCCCTGAAAAAAATGCTCCTGTAGTTTTATGGATACAAAATCTCAGGAATATTGGAAGGGAAAGGGCTCAGAGTGTAATGAGTACTAATATAGAAAGAAGAAAAAATGTCTTCAGTCTTCCTTCCCTCTCCATCTCCTCTAAGGAGATTTCAGATGAGGTACCCAAGGAAGGTCTCTGCCAAAGCAAATGGAGGTGCCTGGGCTAGGAATGCAGCTCTGTGTAACAGCATGGCCAGCCAGGACAACTTGAATTCTTGACAGCAACTCCCTTTAGAGACTTCAGTTCATTGTACAAGTCTGGTTTGGGGAGAGCCTTTGTAATTGCCTGTGGTCAGGCCTCAAAGAGCACACATACTTTTTTTTTTAAAATTCCAGTATAGTTAACATACTGTGTTAAATTAGTTTCTGATATATAAATATAGTGATTCAACAATTCTATATATTACTACGTGCTCATCAAGATAAGTGCACTCCTGGGGCTCCTGAGTGGCTAAGTCGGTTTGGCTTCTGACTTCTGCTCAGGTCATGAACTCACGGTTCATGAGTTCGAGACCCACGTTGGACTTTGTGCTGATGGCTCAGACCCTGGAGCCTGCTTCAGATTCTGTGTCTCCCTCTCTCTCTGTCCCTCCCTCACTCGCACTCTGTCTGTCTCTGTCTCTCAAAATAATAAACATTAAATTTTTTTTTTAAAGGTATGTTCACTCCTTAATCCCCTATCCCTATTGCACCCATCTTCCCTCCCACCTCCCCCCTGGTAATCACCTATTTGTTTTCTATAGTAAAGGGTTTGTTTTTTGGTCTCTTTTATTTCCTTTGTTCTTTTCTTTTGTTTCTTAAATTCCACAGATGAGTGAAATCATATCATATTTGTCTTTCTTGACTTATTTCGCTTAGCATTATACTCTCTAGATCGAACCATGTTGGTGCAAATGGCAAGGTATCATTCTTTATTATGGTTGAATAATATTTCATTGCAAATATATACCACAACTTCTTTATCCATTAATCTATCCATGGATACTTGGGCTGCCTTCATAATTTGGCTATTGTAAATAATGCTGCAATAAACATAGGGGTGCATACATTTTTTTCAATTAGTGTTTTCATATCCTTTGGATAAACAACCAGTAGTGTGATTGCTGGATCATAGGATAGTTCTATTTTTAATTTTTTGAAGAAGCTTAATACTGCTGTCCACAGTGGTTGCACAACTGTGCATTCCCACCAACAATGCAAAAGAGATATCTTTTCTCCACATCTTCATCAACACTTGTTTTTGTGTTTTTGATTTTAGCCATTCTGACAGGTATGAGGTGATATCTCATTGTGGTTTTGATTTCCATTTCCCTGATGATGAGTGATGTTGAGCATCTTGTCATGTATCCATGGGCCATCTGTATGTCTTCTGTAGAGAAATATCTGTTCATGTTTCCTGCGGATTATTAATTTTTTGTTAACATTTATTTATCTTTGAGAGACACAGAGCACAAGTGGGAGAGGGGCAGAGAGAGAGGGAGAGAGAGAGAGAGACAGAATCTGAAACAGGCTCCACACTCTGAGCTGTCAGCACAGAGCCCAATGTGGGGCTGGAACTCACAAACTGCGAGATCATGACCTGAGCCAAAGTCGGACGCCCAACCGACTGAGCCATCCAGGTGCCCCTACCTGCGCATTGTTAAATTGGATTATTAGTTTTTTAGATATTGAATTTGATGACGTCTTTATAGATTTTGGATACTAACCCTTTATCAGATATGTCATTTGCAAATATCTTCTCCAATTCCATAGGTTGCCTTTTTATTTTGTTGTTTGTTTCCCTGACTGTGAAGAAGCTATTTATTTATTTATTTATTTATTTATTTTAAATATGAAATTTATTGTCAAATTGGTTTCCATACAACACCCAGTGCTCATCCCCAAAGGTGCCCTCCTCAATACCCATCACACACCCTACCCTCCCTCCCACCCCCCCATCAAACCTCAGTTTGTTCTCAGTTTTTAAGAGTCTCTTATACTTTGGCTCTCTCCCTCTCTAACCTCTTTTTTTTCCTTCCCCTCCCCCATGGACTTCTGTTAAGTTTCTCAGGATCCACATAAGATGAAAACGTATGGTATCTGTCTTTCTCTGTATGACTTATTTCACTTAGCATAACACTCTCCAGTTCCATCCACGTTGCTACACAAGGCCATATTTCATTCTTTCTCATTGCCACGTAGTATTCCATTGTTAATATAGTCCCAATAGTTTATTTTTGCTTTTGTTTACCTTGCATCAGAAGATATATATGGGAAAATGTTACAGCCAATGTTAGGGACAAGGCTGCTTGTCCTCTCTTCTAAGCTTTTAATGGTTTCAGGTCTCACATTTAGGTCCTTAATTCATTTTGAGTTTATTTTTGTATGTGGTGAAAGAAAGTGGCCTAGTTTTATTTGTTAGCATATACTTATCCAGTTTTCCCAGTACAATTTGTTGAAGACACTGTCTTTTTCCATTGCATATTCTTCCCTCCTTTGTTAAATATTGATTGATCATGTAATTGTGGGTTTATTTCTTTATTTTCTATTCTGTTCTATCAATCAAAATATCTATTTTTGTGCTAGTACCATACTGTTTTGATTATTACAGCTTGTAGTATAATTTGACATGTGTAATTGTGATACCTCCAGCTTTCTTTCTCTTTTTCAAGATTGCTTTGGCTATTTGAGGTCTTTTGTGGTTCCACATAAAATTTGGTTTATTTGTTCTAGTTCTCGGGAAAATGCTGTCGGTATTTTGATGGGGATTGCATTAAGCATGTAGATTGCCTTCAGTTGTATGGACATTTTAACAATATATGTTCTTCCAATACATGAGCATGGGATGTCTTTTTCCATTTCTTTGTATCATCAATTTCTTTGATCAATGTTTTATAGTTTTCACAGTACAGGTCTTTTACCTCCTTTATTAAGTTTATTTCTAGGTATTTTATTATTTTTGGTGCAATTGTAAATGGGATTGTTTTCTTAATTTCTCTTACTGCTGCTTCATTATTAGTATATACAAATGAAAGGAATTTCTGTATGTTGACTTTGTATCCTGTGACGTTACTAAATTCAGTCATCAGGTCTAGAAGTGTTTTGGTGGTGTCTTTAGGATTTGCTATATATAGTGTCATATCACCTGCAAGTAGTGAAAGTTTTACTTCTTCTTTACCAATTTGGATACCTTTTATTCCTTTTACTTGTCTGATTGCTGTGGCTAGGATTTCCAATACCATGTTCAATAAAAGTGATGAGAGTAGACCTTGTCTTGTTCCTGACCTCAACGGAAAACCTCTCAGTTTTTCACCATTGGGTATGGTGTGTTAGCTGTGAGGTTTTCTTTATATATGGCCTTTGTTTTCTTGAGATATGTTCCTTCTAAACCTACTTTGTTATTGTTTTTTTCAATGCTTATTTATTTTTGAGAGAGAGGGAGAGACAGACACAGAGCACGAGCGGGGGAGGAACAGAGAAAGAGGTGGACACAGAATCCGAAGCAGGGTCCAGGCTCTGAGCTATTAGCACAGAGCCGGATGTGGGGCTCGAACTCACCAACTGTGAGATCATGACCTGAGCTGAAGTTGGATACTTAACTGACTGAGCCACCCAAGGGCCCACTAAACCTACTTTGTTGAAGATTTTTATCATGTTTGGATGTTGTATTTTGCCAAACGAACTTTCTGTATCTATTGAAATGATCATATGATTTTCATTCTTTCTCTCTTATTTATGTGATGTATCATGTTGATTGATTTGCAAATATTGAACAACCCTTGCATCCTGGGAATAAATCACATTGATTGTGAAGAATGAGATTTAATATATTGTTAGATTTGGTTTGCTAATATTTTGTTGAGGATTTTTGCATCTATGTTCATCAGGCATATTGGCCTGTCATTCGCTTTCTTGAAGTGTTTATCTGGTTTTTGTATCAGGGTAATGCTGGTCTCATAGAATGAATTTGGAAGGTTCTATTCCTCTTCTATTTTTTTGAAATAGTGTGAGAAGAATTCACCTGTGAAGTCATCTGGACCTGGACTTTTTTGGGGGGGATTTTTTGATTACTGATTCAATATCCTTTATGGGAATTCGTCTTTTCAAATTTTATATTAGTTTCTGCTTCAGTTTTGGGAGGTTATGTTCCCAGGAATTTATCCATTTCTTCTAGATTGTCCAATTTTTGGCATATAATTTTTCATAATATTCTCTTACAATCCTTTGTATTTCTGTGGTGTCAATTGTTATCTCTCATTTCCTCCTTGTGATTTTGTTCATTTGAATCCTCTTCCTTGTGTTTTGATGATTCTGGTTAAAGGTTTATCAATTTTATTCATCTTTTCAAAGAGCCAGATCCAGTTTCTTCAATCTATTCTGTCTTGTTATTTAGTTTTTATTGAATTTATTTCTGCTTATAATCTTTGTTATTTCTTTACTTCCACTTGTTTTCAGTTTTGTTTGCTCTTGTGTTTTCTAGCTCCTTTAGATTTAAGGTTAGGTTGATTTTTTTCCTTTTTTTTCTTTCAGTTTTTAAAAGTTTGTTCATTCATTCATTCATTCATTCAGTTTTAGTAATCTCTACACCCAACATGGGGCTTAAACTCATGACCCTGAGATCAAGAGTTGCAAGCTCCTCTGATTAAGCAAGTAGGTGATAAGGTAGGTTGTTTATTTGAGATTTTTCTTGGTTCTTACATTAGGCCTGTATTGCTGTAAAATTCTCTTGTAGGAAAGCTTTTCCTGCATTCCCCAAATTTTGGACCACACTGTTTCATTTTCATTTGTCTCCATGCATTTTTAAATTTTCTCTCTGATTTCTTGGTTGATCCATTCATTGTTTAGTAGCATGTTATTTAACTTCCATGTATTTGTGCTCTTTCCAGATTTTTTTTCTTTTGTCCAGAAAAGATGCCTCTTATGACTTTGATCTTTGTGAATTTGTTGAGACTTTATTGTGGCCTAATATGTGATCTATTCTGGAGAATGTTCCATGTGTGCTTGAAAAGAATGTGTATTCTACTGTTTTAAGGTGGAATGTTCTGAATATCTATTAGATCCATCTACTCCGAGACATCATTCAAATCCAACAATTCCTTGTTGATTTTCTGTGTGGATGTTTTGTCCATGAATGTAAGTGGGGTGTTAAAGTACCCTATTATTATTGTATTACTATTGATTAATTCCTTTATGTTTGTTATTAACTGCTTAATGTATTTGGGTGACTTCATGTTGGGTGCATAAATACTTACAGTTGTCATATCTTCTTACTGGAGGGTTTTGTTTGTGCTTATATAGTGTCCTTCTTTGTCTCTTGTTATAGTCTTTGCTTTAAAGTCTATATTGTTGGGGATCTTGGGTGGCTCTGTTGGTTGAGTGTCTGACTCTTGATTTCAGCTCAGGTCATGATCTCAGGATCATGGAATCAAGCTCCGCATTGGGCCCCACACTGTGCATGGAGCTTGCTTAAGATTCTCTCTCTCTCTCCCTCTGCCTCTTTCCCCCAATCACTCTCTCTTTCTCTCGAAGCATAACTAACTAACTAAATGATAATTTTTAAAAAGGCTATTTTGTCTGATATATATATTGCTGCTCTAGCTTTCTTTTCACATTCATTTGCATGATAAATGCTTCTCCATCCTTTCATGCTCAATCTGCATGTGCCTTTAGGTCTGAAAGGAGCCTCTTGTAGGCAACATATATAGATGTGTCTTGCATTTTTTCCATTCTGTCACCCTATGTCTTTTGATTGGAGTGTTTAGTCCATTTACATTCAAAGTAATTATGATAGGTATGTATTTATTGCTATTTTGTTACTTGTTAAGTAGTTGTTTTGTAGCCTTCCTTTTTTTCTTCTCTTGTTCTCTTCTCTCATGATCAGGTGGCTTTCTTTAGCGATATACTTGGATTTTTTTCTCTTTATTTTTTACATGTCTATTAATGGTTTTGATTTGTGGTTACCATGAGATTTGTATGAAAACCCTTCTGCATATAGCAGTCTCTATTGAACTGATGGTCGCTTCAGTTTGAACCTCCTCCTCCCCATCATTTTAGGTATATGGTATGACACTTTCCATTCTTTTATCTTGTGAGTCCCTTGCCTGATTTTTACAGATACACTTACTTTTACTATTTTTTGGTTCTGACTTTTCATATTCTTGGTTGTGGCCTTTCCTTTCCACCCAAAGAGTCCCCTTTAGCATTACTTGAAAGGCTACTTTATGGTCATTATTTTAACTTTTTTTGTGTCTGGGAAACACTGGTTCCCTCCTTCTATTCTGGTTCATAGCCTTCCGGGGCGGAGTATTCTTGGTTGAGATATTTTTCCTTTCAGGCTTATCTCAAGAAACAAGAAAAATCCCAGATACAAAATCTAATGCACACCTAAGGGAACTAGAAGTAGAAGAGCAAAGAAACCCCAAAGCCAGCAGAAGGAGAGAAATAATAAAGATTATAGCAGAAATAAACAATATAAAATAAAAATAACCCAGTAGATCAGTACTTTGCATATATCGTACCTTTCCCTTCTTGCCTGCAAAATTTCTGCTAAGATATCTGCTGATAATCTTATGGGGGTTTCCCTTGTATGTAAAGGTCTTCTTTTCTCCTTCTGCTTTTAAAATTATCTCTTTATCTCTACTTTTTGCCATTTTAATTACCATGTGCCTTGGGGTGATTATTTTTGGCTGGTTTTGTTGGGGGTCTTGTGCCTCGTAGATCTGGATTTCTGTTTCCTTCCCCAGATTTTTGAAGTTTTCAACTATTATTTCTTCACATAAATTTTGTCCCCCTTTTCTATATTCTTCTTCTGGGATCCATGTAATGCCAATGTTATTATGCTTGATGGTGTTGCTGAGTTCCCTGTCTATTCTCATTGTGCACATTTTTTTTCTTTCACCTACTTGACTTGATTACTTTCCATTACTCTGTCTTCCATTATGCCATCTAATGTATTTTTAGTTTCATTTATTGGGTGCTTCATCTCTGATTGCCTCTTTTTTATTTTTATTTTTTGTTAAGCAACTTACCTGTGTCCAGCACCCTTTTCTCAAGTCCAGTGAGTATCTTTATGATCATTACTTTAAATTCTCCATCAGGCATATCAGTTATTTCCATTTCACTTAGGTCTTTTGCTGTGATTTCGTCTTTTTTTTTTTCAATTGGAGCATGTTCCTCTGTCTCATTTTGTCTACCTCTCTGTGTTTGTTTCTGTGTGGCAGGAAATTCAGTTATGCCTCCTGTTTTTGAAAGTAGTGGCCTTACGAAGAAGAGGTCTTATAGTGGCCTGCTGTGCAGTGTCCATTGGTCACTGGAACCTGACACTTCAGAGGTTGTCCTATGTGTATTGCATGTGCCTTGCTCTTGTGGCTAAGCCACTTTTTCCTTCAGGCCAGTAATCTATAGTGGATCTCTTTGCCTGTTGTCAGCAGTTTTTGGTCCTTGTGGTGGTAGTGGGCCAGTCTGGAGACACCTTGGGCTTGAGTTGAGTCAGAGGAGGCATTTACAAGATTCAGTAGCACCAAACTTCAGGGCATATTCCCTGTATTGTTGTCTGAGAATATTTCATTGGTGGATGGGGCCTGCAGTTAGACCAGTTGTCTGCCCCAAGCCCACTTTTGGGGCCACAGTCTGACTGGTGTGAGACAGAGAGAGAGAGAGAGAGAGAGAGAGAGAGAGA